>NC_142010.1:149674889-149974889 GCF_049901735.1 Notechis scutatus
GGAGCAGCCTCATATAGAGTGAATTGCAACGGTCCAATTAGAGGTGACTAAGGCATAAGGTTCTTGAAAAAGCCTAACTATTAGTTTGTTGCCCTGTCCTTTTGCAAAGATCAACACTCTGAATATTCAGAGTTTAAACTTCAGTCTAATGCATTCCTTTCGTTCATATATATTCCTTTCACTATGTAAGCATCAATATGGGAATTAATGCAGACTAAAAGATTCATAGTTATTAAGTTTGAATGGTTACATAAATGGTAACTTGTTTCTGGATCTGTCTAACTACCTTATCAGATGGTGTTTGGAAAACTAGAAAGAGCATTTTAGAACAAGGTAGTCAGCCGGTAGCTCCACCAGACACTGCCAACTTACCATTCCTATGGTGAAGTTGTGGTGATGCAGTGGTTAGAATGCAGTATTACAGGCTACTTTTGCTGACAGTTGGCTGCCAGCAGTCTAGCAGTTTGAGTCTCACTAGCTCAGGGTTGACTCAGCCTTCCATCCTTCTGAGGTCAGTAAAATGAGGACCCAGATTGTTGGGGGCAATTTGCTTCCTCTGTAAACTGCTTGGAGAGGGCTGTAAAGCACTGTGAAATGGTATATAAGTCTAAGTGCTATTGCTATTACTATTCCCTGGGTTGCTCATCATTGGATGTATTAGTTAAGACTTCTGGGAGCTAAATTCACAACATTGTGAGGATCACAGATTTCCTACTCCTGAAGCACAGAGGATTAAGAGTTAATCCACGGAGAAAGATACTAACATTTTCAGCACCATGGACAGCACTCCAACAATCCTGTATCTTGACCAGCTGCCTCAATTACTGTGCCATTAAAATGTTATAATGCAGCTTAAACTTTATGCAGCAAATGAAAACCTACAGCTGTGTCTGTGTGTATGTGTGTGTGTGTGTGTGAGAGAGAGAGAGGGAGGGAGGGAGGAAGGGAGGGAGAGGGAGGGAATGTCATAAGTGAGGAGGTTTATTTTATTTGCAGTTTCTGCCTTGGCTTACTACCTCAAATGTTCTGCATTTTAATGATGTCTCTGCCATGTTCAATCTGCAATAATAATTTTTGACAAATATTGTCTGCTTCAGTTTTAGATGTCTTTACCAGCAATATGAAGCCAACCACAATGGATCAATACATTTTTTGAAACTTAGGTAAAATATAAAAATAGGAAAAGTAAGGATAATAAAATGCCCAATCTTTTGGAAGATATGAAGTTACTGAAGCAATAAGTCTAACATCACATACAATGCAGCTAAATTTTGTTTTGCAAATATTAAAGCATGCAAATAAATTACTATAGAATTAGACATGCTTTAGCAAAGTATAAATATTATGCCCAGGTTGAATTATGTTATGTATTGTGTTATTAACATATTAACATTGATGGACATATAGCTTTAAATCAGTTTATCCTATATTATTGTAATGCAGTTTTGCTGTGCAACTCTTTTATTGTTCCAACATAAAATACATTTGTGATAAGAACCCAGCTTTAAAAAGCTTTTTAATATTTTAAAATATTTGCAATGAACAGACATTGGGCTTCAGGGATCTGGGTTTTTTAAAAGGATATATGAAGATTTAATAACTAGAGCCAAGTGATTTAGCAGCAGACTTAATAAAGAATATGACATTTAGCCCAGTGATTTGTTTCCAACCCCAAAAATGAGTTCTATCTCTTCAAATAAAAAGTCACATCCAAATTTTCTCTTAGGTTATCTTAACTTCAGCAGTCAGATTTGTCTTACCTTTAAATTAAAATTTAGATAGTTGCATAGCCAAACAAATGACACCTTCTGACCCTCTGCAAATCAGTCAAGGAGCTTTCTTCCTACCTCTTAAAGCACAATAAAAAATGTTGGAAGCAGTAGTGAATTACTGTCTGTTGCTGCCGCCTATGTAATTTAAATAATCTCTTTATGTAAAAAAGAAAAACAGTACATCTTGGGTTTTTTTAAATAAAACCTCCAGTTTATGATGAAAGAGAAAGCATATGTAAATTTATTTATGCAACTATAAGCAACAACAACAACAAAAGAAAGCTATGGCATATGGTTTGATTTCTGCACCACAGAAATTGTCTTCTGCCTTATATAGTGGGTCTGTATATAGCTCAGCTCTCATATTTTCTCTTAGTCTATAGCGCAAATGGTGAATCCTTATTCCTACTTTGTCCATCTTTTCTGCTTGGGTCCATTCTGGAAAATTACTGGATGCTGCAGCTGCCTATATCTGCACCATTTTGAAATTTGACAGATAAAGAGAAGAAACTCTTCCTTTTTACTCATGTTCCTTTGCAAAAAGCTTCTTTTTGTATGCTTCATCCACTACACGGATACATAAATAATGGACATGGAATGCAACATTTTTTAAAAATTTACTACTGACATTCATTATCTTCTTTTTCAGTTTTTTTGGGTAAAAGTATTGTAATCAGGCTTCATTTGGTTAAGATCTTGGTGTTTGGGGAGTATGTTCCTTGAGCCTCTGAAAGCGGTAGGATGAAGTCAAAACTGTTGAGTTTCCTGAAGATGCTTCCTCCCCAAGGCACCTGATTGTGAAATGTACACACATTTGAACCAACCTTTCCCATGAAATGCAAAGCAGCAATGGAACAGATTTCCAATTCGTCTCATGATACCATGGACATTGGCAACCACGACAACAGCATCAGCATTATGGGTATTGGCATGACAAGCACCATCTCCAGAGGGGGAACATAGCATCATAAGCATCACCTTCTCTCCTTGTATTCTGCATCTGTGCTGTCGGGTACCAGGCTATACCATTCTCACCTGCTGGGGATGGGGGGGAGAGATAAATGTTGACTTTCCCCCTGATCTTACTGGTTAATGGTGTATCCCTACGTTAGCTTTGCAGGAGAGAGGTTGCTCCCATTGCTGCCAAGAGGGTCCAGAGGCGGACCCAATTAACTAGATAGAGGATTGCAGAAGACTCCAGGACTTGCGAGGAGCCGTCTCAGGCTGGGTTTCCCCACCCTCCTATAAATACCCCCCACTCCTTCTGTCCAAAGCGCAGGGGCAGAAGGAATCCCTTTCCCCGCAGGAGACAAGCAGGAGGGAAGAAAAACAGCGCGTTTAAAGGAAGCTAGTTAGAAAGGGTCCCTTCTGCGAATTCCATCTCCTTCCGAGCGAATGTCTTCCTTCTCCTTTGGAAGCAGATCCCCGGTAGGCAAGCGATAGCCTTTCTATCCGCCCAACAAGCTGCTCTCGGGAAATCAGTACTAGAAACTTCGAAGCCTCCTCCTCCTCCTCTCTCCCCACCCGCCACCCCCGAGAGACCCTCTTCCCAAGGCTGGCTGACTGGATCGCCTTTTCGGTGGTTCCTCTTTCAAGGGCAGCTTGGCAAGCCTTTTCTCGAAGAGGGCTTCTGGTGGAGGTCCTTGGAATCGCCTCCAGTGATCATCCCAAGGAAGAGCCCCCTCATCTTTCCCTCCAGAGGTACCCCAATATAGCGACCCTCCCCATCTGTGGGACAACCCTAACCCTTGAGTCTTCAAACCGCCCGTCGAGATGAATTACCTCCGCAGGCGACTCTCTGACAGCAACTTCATGGCCAACCTGCCCAACGGCTACATGACCGACCTTCAGCGCCCTCAGCCACCGCCGCCGCCGCCCAGCGCCACCTCTCCATCGTCGGGCAGCATCTCCCCAGCTGAAAGGCCACCGGCGGCCCCCAGCCCTGGAGCCGGAGGCGGCAGCGGCGGAGCCGGGGGTTTTTTCTCGTCGCTGTCCAACGCGGTGAAGCAGACGACCGCGGCTGCAGCAGCCACCTTCAGCGAGCAAGTCGGCGGGGTGGCTGGCTCTGCAACATCGTCGGGACGCAGCAAAGTACTACTGGTAGTCGACGAGTCAGGGACGGACTGGTAAGGACCTGAGAAAGGGAGAAGGACATCTATCCATCCATGCTTAGCTTTCCTTCCTTCCTTCCTTCCTTCCTTCCTTCCTTCCTTCCTTCCTTCCTTCCTTCCTTCCTTCCTTCCTTCCTTCTTTCATTCCCTCCCTTCTTTCTTTCATTCCCTCCCTCCCTCCCTTGTAGTTTTTCCCATTCAGATTCAAATGAACTGTGAGTTATTAGATAGGGGAAGGGGCAAATTGGGATTTCCAAATTACTTCATATAGAACTTCTTCACATAAAGAAAGGTGGGGATAGTGTAAGGAGGGGGGAATGGGGAAAGAGCCTCCTTTGTTTCACCCCTGATCCAGTTATAGGATCTCACAGGCTCTTTTTGACTGGGGCCTGTTTTCTCACTAGTTACTTAAATTTGCTTCTAGGATAACCCAGCGATGTTGAAGCAATATGCAACATTTCCCCATTACTATTGTCTCAGCCAAATAATGGCTCAGTGGTGCTGGAAGAAGCAATCAGTTGTTAGTGAGAAAGGCTGTAGTGGATGGGATGATGTAGTCTTATATCCTGCTCACAAGCCTAGTAGGGTATCATCCATTGACATTTTTGCCTCTTTTTTCACTTTTACTTCAGCCCATTATCTTCGTGGGCTTACTCTCAGTTCTTTATTTGCTCCTTAATTTTCATCGCCGCCTGTAACGTCCTCCATCGAGGTATTCTTCTGCTGAAGCTATATATTGGCAAAACTGGTTTTCTATCTGTTCCATGTTTGAGCAAAGACCAAGTATCTGTAACCTTTGGGCACGAGAGAAATACAAAGAACAAGACGAGAGGGTGTTAGGGTGAGATTTACTGGAGATAGACTTGGGTGTTGCACTAGAGTCTAGTCCTATTCAAGGACCACTGCTGTTCAGTTAGTCCCAATCAGGAAATGCAGAGTGACAAGAAAGGGAGAGAACACTTCCTGTGAAAATTTTTGCAATGCAGTATTTACAAGATGTGAAAAAGGAAGTGCCATTTTCAAGGGTGCAAAATAGCAGTTTGGGAATTCAGAGGGCTTCCCAAAATACCAACTTTTATATCATAGATCTACCCAGTTTGGGGCTGGATTGTGAAAATGCCAGCTACCGTTTGGCAGTTCTCCTACCCTGCACATTGAATTGTCTGTCCCTCTTTCCTTTCAGTTCCACTTTAAGAGTTAGGGTGGCTTTAATAATTAACTAGAAGATTCAGGGATTTGATCTGGGCAATCTCCTCACCATCACTTCATGAAAGATTAAGGAAGAGCATCTGACATTTTTCTGCAGCTTATTGGTGGAGCCACTTGACTTCGTGTTTTTTTTTCCCTTCAAAGATGTTTAAGGAGGATGGCAATTTGCCTAGCCTGTGATCAGAATTATTCAAATGATTACACAGTGTGGTCTAATTTTAACTGAAACATATTCAGAGACTCTCAGATCTCCTAATAACAAACACATATCCTTGTCTGATATATATCGAACAGTCATTCTAGTCTCTTTCTCTTATCCTATCATGCCTTAAATTGGTTTTCCATCATCGGGTTTCAGATCTCCTGGTAATTCTTCTGGAGCCCACATTTTCTCTTTCCTTCCATCCTTTTTTCAGCCTTGCAAGTTATTTAGCTGTGGACCCATTCTGGCTTGCACATTCACTAGTTCATAGACCTTCACATCCCAAAAATCAACACTGAGAATTTACATCTATCTGTGGCCTGTTAGCAGTAGAGTTATGGTCTACTAATAAGGAAATGAGATATCAGTCTGTTTTTGATTCAAGATCTTTCACAAAGTGTACATCCAGTCTGGATATAAATTTAGAATGGATGTGATCTATGACATATAGTTCAATCAACTAGAAGATGAATTAAATCTCTCCTTAGTGAGTCATCCTACGGAATTCTTCTTGAGTTTCTGCTTCCTTGATTTCTGGTATTTGGTGCAGCCTTTTTAGTCCAGGAAATGAAGAAGCATGACTTCTCCAAAAGGGATATCAATATAAGAATGGATTGTTAATTAAGTACACACAAAGGCACTTTAAAGAGTTAAATATATACAGTAAAGGCAAAAATCAAGGGTTAATATAACACAGCAATACTAATTTATATAATCCTATGGTCTTTTTTCATATACTGAGAATCAACACGAGTAGATTAAGTGATCAATTGAAAACTCAGTCCCTATCAGACAATTCCCAAGACTCAGCAGGGAGACTGAAATCTCATGGTTTCCTGATGATGTATGGAGGCCAGTTTATGTGACGGAAGTATGGATTGTGGGTGAATCAGCATTGAGAAGGAATGGATCAATACCCTATTTCATCGCTGCTGAATGATAAATTTCTATAGGCTGGCAAGGACAGGCATCCACCAAGGAAGAGTTTTGTTTTTTGTCCAACAATTTACAAAGTCTGCACTACTGTTACTATTAATCTTCTCATCACTCCTTATCACCCATCCCCTCCCACTTGTGACTGTATGACTGTAACTTTGTCGCTTGTATCCTTATGATTTATATTGACTGTTTCCTAGTATGACTTGATTGCTTATTGTACCCTATGACTATTATTAAGTGTTGTACCTTATGATTCTTGACTCTTGACGAATGTATCTTTTCTTTTATGTATACTGAGAGCATTTGCACCAAGACAAATTCCTTGTGTGTCCAATCACACTTGAACAGTAAAAGAATTCTAATTCTAATTCTTAAAAAACTCTTTTACATTTTTTGAGAAATTTGTGATACTGACCATTGTTAGCAAGCAGATAGACAATTCTATCTACTCTCCACTTGGAGAACATGGATGCAGAATTCATGATCCACACTGGAAGACCAACCAAGATTTCCTTTAATGTCTTTGGATGATTTGAGACATGAACAAGGAGAATTTATGGAGGAAAAACACCTTTCCTCAACCTGAAGGGCTCACTCTGGCCTATTCCTTCTAGATTGCCCCGCCTTCCATTTTCATGGTAGCCTCCAATGGCAGCACGTGCTCTGTTGCTGCTGGTGGACATGTTGCCTGTTCATAATGTTTATGGATTGTTCATCTTTCAAGAGCTCTGAAGTAAGTAATTTGTTATGGATGGAGCTGGTCCATATTTCATGTGTGCAGAAGCTGACTAGATTGCCAGACAAATTTCAGCAGTCCTTCAAGGTCTTAAAGAACAAGAGGAATGTTGCCCAAAACAAGAATATGCAGAATCAGAGGCTGCTTGATGGGAATATTATGAGCAAATCTCAAAGTAAAATTGCTGTGACGTATATTAAGAGGCAGGATTAAACATTGACTGTTAGAAATCCATAATTTCTCTCTCTAACTAGAAGACTTAGTGTTTAGCAAGACTGAGAAATAGAATCATGGACTGGTTTTCATATATGTATAAGAACTGGGTTATCAAGGAGGAGAGAAATTTGAAGCCAAAACAATGGGGTTCTTGCTTACTTGTGCTTACTTGAATTTAAGATGGCTTTTTCAATAGAAGCATATATTGGAAAAATCTGTCTGCCTCTATTTTTATATTCTTAGCAAACCTAAGCGGATCATAGTATTTTAAAGGTAAAATATGTATCCCTCTATTCTAAAGATAAATTATTTGAGGGTTTGGGAACTGAGATATCCTTTCAGGTGAATTTAGTACTTGCATATCTACTTCATAGGGAAATTCAAGGCTAAACATGAGGACAATATGACAGTCAAGCAATATTTGTCCAATGCCTTTAACCTGGACAAATGGCTACCATAAATCTAAAGGCTGTTTGGGTGGTGTTGATAAGGAATAATTATTAGCCTCCAAATATAGTCATAAGGATTGCAAAGGGAGAAACCATCTTCCAGGTTTGGTGAACTTTCAGGAGAACCGAGGCTTGCAAAGCCCCTCAACTCTCAAGAAGGAGAATTTCAGCCACCTCCTTGACCTAGAAATGCCCTCATATGGGAGGAAGGGTCATCTGCTGAAATCCTGCCTCCCATGAAAGCTTTCCAGCTTGGGGCTGGAACCAGCTTGTTTTCCACATGGGTTTTTGCATAGTCATTACTGGAGCCTGGTCTCCTAATAGCAAGAGGGCACTACTCTTTGGAGAAAAAAAAAAGACTACCAGCAAGTCTGTTGGCCAATCACACTGCTGGCTATTATTATTATTATTATTATTATTATTATTATTATTATTATTATTATTATTATTATTATTATTATTATTGCTGTTGTTGTTGTTGTTGTTGTTGTTGATCTAATGGGATTTGTAATAAAAAGTTAGTCTGTATTTTCCATCCCATCTGGAATGCTCCCATCTAGCTGCCATGCCACCAGCATCAATTTTACACCATCTTGCTATGTTTCACCAAATGGAAGTGAAGAATCTTGCCCTCCCCGCCCCAATTAAAGAGTAATAGATATACTCCAGGAGGCGGGAGAGGTCTGTAAGCCCCCAAATGTTGCTAATTACTATTATAGCATTGATTTTTGGAGATTTAAACCAGCTATTAGGGTATTGGACAGCTATTTATCTTTATGCTCTAGACTATTAGTTCCGGAATGTCACTAAGCATGATCAGTCCTCTAAGGACTGTTTGGGGGATTATCTTCTTTTTATTTGTTAAATTCTTTTACTTACTATATTTTCCTTTATCCGAGGGACATAATACGACATTTTATCCTTCTGAACATCCTGCTTGATCAGCCACTGAGCTTCATGGCTGAGGGCTGATTGGAACCCTGGTCTCTAGGATTCTGGTTCCATTGGATGCAATATGGCTGCAGTGCATCCACTTTAATGTTGGTTTCCATAGAAAGGGCATAGCGCCCCAAGCACACCACCAAAGCATCCGCCATCTGTATATAGATGACCTCCAGAGAAATAAGAAATAATAATTCTTAGGAAACTGGAAACTCTGGAAGAAGTGATGTGACCATGATTGCATCAATTTTTTGTTTCAGTTTATGCTTTTTTAGGACAGTGCATTCACTTATTTCGGTGTATCCTCCATGGAACTCAAGCTGCTTCTTCTCTTTGATCCTCACAACAACCTTGTGACGTAAATTAGCCTGAGAGAATGACTGGTCGCCAACTGGACGTCATTGCTTAATGGGAATTTAAATCTGCAGTGACCCAGACCGGCACTAGGCAATGCATCATATTGATTTCACTTATCCTGTTTGAGTGTTGGGCTTTTGTGCATCTTCCTTTGCCTGTATAATAGTCAGGAGACAAAGAAAAATCAGAACTCAGCGTTCTCTGAAGAAAAAAGCTAATCTTGAGCGTCAGCACTGCAGAATATAGAGGTCTGGCATGATTGAACATTTCTGTGCTAAATATCAGAGACGATAAATATAGCCTGGTCTTCTTCTAGGCCTCATACTTCTTTGTGAGGAAGTATTCATTGTTTTTTTTTTTTAATATTGCCTATAAGGAACACTGCATGAGCCCCCCACCTGTCTCAACAATTTCTCACTCTTGAGAACAAGCTACCTTCTCAACTCCTGAGAACCTTTACCCACCTGTTTTTCGGTGCTTTGATATAATATTGAGAAATGAAACATTTCTAGGTTGCAGTTCTGAGAGCTCAGTCTTATGGTTAGTATATTATTGTTAAGGCGAATTGATCAATAGTGAGTATCAAGGAGATATACAACCTCTATGTTTGGTTCCATGTAGTGGTTATCTGGATACTTGTTTCCCTGATTTTTAAAAAATGTATATGCAACTCATAGTGATATACTCATTTTACTAATGTATGGGTCAGCATATCACAATATAAAGTACAGGCTATAATGTATTATATGAACAGATCATTGCCTGAACCCACAATGTGTTTTATAAACCTTAGTTTATGGTATTCCTCATTATGTGATGCTATTCAGTTATAGCCTATTCAGTAAACCAAACAAACCTGGGCATAGCCCAGGACTATCGGAGCTAAGACTTCCCACCAGATAAAAGATAAATAACAGTTTAAAACAAAAGAGGAGGGGGAAAAGTACCTTGATAACCACACAATAGTAAGAAGGGTGCAAATCTTAACTCTATATTTTCTTTTCTTCTTTCTTATCTTTCCCTTGATTCTTTATATTTTTTATTGTATTTTAAAAATGCTAATAGAAATACAATTTAAAAAAAAACCACATTGAAATTGCTGCTGGCACCATGGAATGGTGATTTAGATTTTTCCAATCCAGATGCAACGGGCTTAACATTTGTTTTCCTTTTTGATGGATGCGTAGGTCCTACCTTGGTACTTTACATTCAATGATATTGTAAAACATGGTGGACTTTTTCCCAATCTGGTGTCCTCAAGATATGGTGGACTTCCACTGCAATCATTTTTAGTCAGAAAGATCTTGGAAACTGAGACTTGAGCTACATTTGGATAGCACTATCCTGGGCTCAAGAAGAATTTGCACAATAGTTACAGTTGTATATCAATTGAATGTAGAGTTGAGCAATAAAATATTGATTTAACTGGAGCTACTCAAACCTCAACATCTTTTTAACAAGTCTCTTAAAGGTGAAACATCATTCCTGGCCATAACAGATGGAGAGGACAAGGGAGGAGATTTAACCAACTGCTCTTAATATTTGGTTTTCTATTTAGATCCAATTCTTTACAGTACTCCTTCCATGTTAACATATACCCATCTATAAAACTGCAATACATTTGATTTCAATGATTATGCTTTGAGATATGTATGTATCTGAGGGGCAATGTATGCTGCTCTACATAGTCCTCCTCCTCCTCTTTAATCTCACTATGATATAGACCCCTCCCCCTATTTTTTCTTTACTTCCACCCCTGCACCTTCTGTTTTTATAGTTAGATCAAGATCCAAAGCTTTGTCATCCAAGCACACCATGTGCCATCCAGACAATCTGAGCAGAGAGATACCAAGTCCTGGGCGACTGAAGGAAAGTTCTTAAAGATATTATACCCCACCCTTCCAGACACCAGTGGAGACATCTTCCTATGACAGCGGTGGCTAACCTTTTTCGGCTCCTGTGACAAACATTGTGCATGCGCTCATGTGTCAGCACCCAGAAGGCAATGTGTGCCCCCCCCATGTCCTTTATGCATGCATGCACAATCCATACCCACCCACCCCCTTACCTGCACTGTGCTTCACAGCTGATTTTCGGCCGGTTTGAGGCCTTTGAGGCTTCTGCAGGCTTTTCAGGCCAAAAACTAGGCCCGTTTCATCACTTCCAATATTTCCAGAAAAATAGGAAGTGATGAAACGGGCCTAGTTTTTGACCTGAAAAGCCTGCAGAAGCCTTCCTCAAGCCTCTGGGATGCTGAAAAGGCCTCAAACTGGCCGAAATTTAGCTGTGAAGTGTGTGCATGCGCAGTGAGGTAAGTTTGACCACAGCTCGCATGCCAGCACAAATGGCTCTGCGTGCCACCTGTGGCATGCATGCCATTAGGTTTGCCATCACAGTCCTATGAGATTCGGGAGATGGGACACGGAAAAACACAAACATATACGTAGGGCAGATTATCCTATGATTTACAATATATTATTTTTCTAGCATGTGTGAATCCCAGAAAGTGCTACTAACAGTTCAGATAGTTACAGTAGGCTATATGAATTTGTAAATAAATAGCAAGTTGCAACACCTAGATATGTATGAATGATAAAAAAAAAAAAAAGTTAAGTCGTGCTGGACCTGGTTTATACTTGAAAGGGAGACCCAGGTCTGTAGATTAGATTGAAAAGTATTTTTAAAAAAAGTCTTGGAAAAAGCAATGGTAAACCACTTCTGTACTATTGCCAGAAAAACTAAATGGATATGTCTATGTAGTAACCAGAAACTGAATTCAGTTTTAGTGAGTGTTCTCTTTTCTTCTCTCTCCATAGTGACTCCAAAGTCTGATAGTTAATTGATTTTGTCATATTTTTTATGGCTTGGCAAATGCTTTGGAAATAATTTGAAAAAGGTTATTTGGAGCACAGCCATGAAATCCTAGGAAAAGACACAGCTGCTTTGAAGAGTTGCAGACATATGCTATGTTTGTGCCTTCATCTGCTTCACAGCACCCTTCTGGAATCAAATGACACAACCCCAATTTTTCTTAACCCACAGAATTCACCCTCTCAAAAGTAGAATGATGGGATTGTACTGGGATAGATTTTCATTAAAGGATGAGACCAAAGACAGTTCCATCAACAGCAACGAGATACGATAATGAAATGGAACCTCTGTGTCAGAATTTTCTGCTGCTAGGTTCACAATATATTTACAGACACGCAACCCCTCTCCCGAAGGTAACTTATTGCCTTTAAATCCTGCTTTGGAGGCTTCCCAAATAATATTCTTGGTTGCTATTGAGAGACAAAGATATTGGTCCAGATGGAGCTTTAGACTGAGTATATCTAATATTCTAACGTTCTCAATCAATTCTAATAAGATACTATATTAATTAAAACAGTGTGTTAAACTGGGAAGGGGTGACTACACAGATACTTTATTAAAAAGTCCTTGGTAAAGTAATAGAATGCACTTTCATGATGTGGTCTTTTCTTGCATGAGGTTCTTAAGCCTCTGAGACTGGCATGTGCCAGACAGATCCAGATGTTCCCAGATGCATCCTCAGGTTTCTGGCAAGTGGAAACCACCAAAAGCTTGCAGTCAGCTCTTGGTTAGGTTCCAGATGACAGACTGATGATAACGGGGCTGCTGAATGGAGCTACAAATGAGCCACAGTGGCACAGTGGTTAGAGTGCAGTTCTGCAAGCTACTTCTCCTGCCTGCTGGCTGCCTGCAATCTGGCAGTTCAAATCTCACCAGGCTCAAGGTTGACTCAGCCTTCCATCCTTCTGAAGTGGGTAAAATGAGGACCCAGATGGTTGGGTCTGTAAACTGCTTGGAGAGGGCTGTAAAGCACTGTAAAGCGGTATATAAGTATAAATGCTATTGATACAAAGGGGCATGACCTTCTGAAGGGACATGACCTGCTTGAAGCAGAGGACAGTTGAGATGAGAAAAGGGAGCAGCTGAGCCATGGCACCATCATGCCCTCCCAGCTTTGACTCAATACTTCTCCTTGACGTGCTGCTCTCCCCCCCACCCTTGACTGCTTGCTGGGAAAAGGGAGGCTCTTCCTCAAAGAAGCCAGTGCTTTAGGAGGATTGAACCACAGGGAGCAGAACCGCTGGCATTTCTCACGGATTCCTGCTGGGGAAGATATGTTAGGATGCAGAGGTGGTTGTTTCCCAGCAGGCCAAGATGGAGGGTGTCTGGGAGGTTGCACAGTCCTAAGGAAGGTAAATTGTGGCTTTGCTTTCCTCCCCTGCTGTGTCTCCTTGGTAGGTGATCCTGACTAAGGGATGATCAAAAGGCTGCCTTGTAGGCCTTGCCATCTCCCACAACGCTCCCTAGCATGTTGTCCTGAGCACAGCTTTCAGGCTTTGCTTGAACCATATGATCCTATTGCCCCCTCCTCTAATTCTTGTCTACAGTACAGAGATACAACTTCTTGTCATCCTTTATCCCTGGCTCTGCTAAAGACTTCAATTCTCCTTGCTTTGAATGGCTAGATGGCCTTTGGCTTCTGGGCAGAGTTGCCCACTTTTCTGGGAATTTCCCCACTATGCCTGATCACGTGATCACCTCTTGCGACTTTCTTACAAAGCATAGTCCATGGGGAAGCCAGATTCACTTAACAACTGGTTTACTAACTTAACCACTGCACATAACCACTGTGGCACAAAAGGTTATCAAATGGGGCAAAATTCACTTAACAAATATTTCACTTAGCAACAAAAAATTTGGGGCTCCATTGTGGTTGTAAGTTGAGGACTACTTGTATTCATGCATATGACAAGCCGCAAGTCCAAAGTTTCACAGGGAAGTCCAGAGGCTACCTGACACATACTTCTTGTTTTCTGTGCTTATTAAAGACATTCCCTGTTTTAGAATGTCAATCCTGGTTAAATTTCTCTAATTTCTCAACTTGGCTGAACATTGGTAAGATTTGGTCATTCTTCAGCTGCTCTCTCTGGCCTTGTCACCACTGGATCTTTTTGGACACAAAGCCCCAACACATGGGCTGTGTTGATGAGGTTCAAATTGTAGAGGCGGCAGCCCAGAACCTCTGGAGCCTTAGTAAGACCACACCTGGAGTACTGCATCCAGTTTTGGTCACCCCACTATAAAAAAGATGTTGAGGCTCTAGAAAAAGTACAGAGAAGAGCAACCAGGATGATTAGGGGACTGGAGACTAAAACATATGAAGAACAGTTACAGGAACTGGGCATGGCTAGTCTAGTGAAGAGAAGGACCAGGGGAGACATGATAGCAGTGTTGTTCCAATATTTGAGGGGCCGCCACAGAGAGGAAGGGGTCAAGCTATTTTCTAAAGCCCCCAAAGGCCAGACAAGGAATAATGGATGGAAACTGAACAAGGAGAGATTTAACCTGGAAATAAGGGGAAACTTTCTGACAGTGAAAACAATCAACCCATGGAATAGCTTGCCCTTGGAAGTTGTGGGAGCATCATCATTGGAGGCTTTCAAGAAGAGACTGGACTGCCATTTTTCAGAAATGGTGTAGGGTCTCCCGCTTGGGCGGGGAGTTGGACTAGATGACCTACAAGGTCCCTTCCAACTCTGATTATCTGTCTGTTAAAATCTGTTAAATCTGAGTTGCTCAGGCTCAGGAAAGCTGCTTTATAGCATTTCATTCCCTGTCCAAAGTGTCTCTCGCCTGACGTTAACAAAGCCATCCTATGCGTATCTATTCAGCTGATACTCCCTTTCAGATCCAGTATGGCAGAGATAATATAGAATAGGCCTACAGACACTTACCTGAGAATATATATATCCTTGGAAAAGAATGGAGCTGATTTAGGAAGGATTCATTCTGGAAAGTTCTATTGAAATGGGGGAAATGCCTTCTGTTTTTAGTGCACCGACCTGCAAATAGTGCATGAAAAAAAAATAGAGGTTGTTTTTCTCACAACACCTGTATTAAGTCTATTTTGAACAGCTGACAACATATTGTGTAGGACACTTGTGCTTATTCCCTCCTAGAGCATTGCCAAACTCTATTCCCTCCCCCATGGCTTTGAAATCATTTCAAGAGAAGCTATTCCAGGCAAAACGAATACTGCAGGCACTCTTTGATAATAGGCATGTCGGAAGACTGGTAGTGGGATTGGGTGGCCAGAGAAAACATACCTAATCATGCAAATAAGTATAACAGGCATATTTCTATTTCCATTTGCATGTTGTCAAATATTTTGGCAACTTGCTGGCATTCCTTTCAGCATATATGCTAATATACAGTGCACTGGATCTCTCTGCATCAGATATGTGGCTGTTCTCCTATTTTAGACTAACTAGGCTATATTCCAAAGTGATCTCGCATGTAAAATCATTGCAATACTTCTCTATATTGACTTCTTGTTCTTCCAAAGCAACATAGCAATAGCAATAGCATTTAGACTTATATACCACTTCACGGTGCTTTACAGCCCTCTCTCTGAGCGGTTTACAGAGTCAGCCTTGTGCCCCCAACAATTTGGGTCCTCATTTTACCCACCTCGGAAGGATGGAAGGCTGAGTCAACCTTGAGCCTGGTGGGATTCGAAATATTGAAGAAATCCTTTTGATCTGAGAAAATTGTTGCAGTCTTTTAGTTTTGGCACATACATTATTTCACACCCAGCATTGCATCAGGAAGTGCTTTAGAAATGCTGCAATCCTACAGGTGTAGTCACAGTGGTGGATGGATTTATGATTGGTCTGCAGCAGGCAGGGGAGAATTAACACTGCTTTTCTGTCAGGATCAATTTGAAGCTTACCAGGGTATTTTTGAAAGCAGGTAGCAGTGGCACAGGAATGACAGGAAAAGTGTGGTTGGTAGAATTGTCATTGTATCCATGTATCTCTCTATCTATCATCATTTGTTGTATTATAGTTAGTGGGGGAGGGGGAAAATCTTCTAAAACAGCCTTCCTCAATTGCTTCGTCTAGATGTACTGAGATTACAGCTCACAATACTGGGGGCTGCAGTTCCAAATTTTTTAGAGGAGTCAGGTTGCATATGTATTAGCTTTGTTCCAAATCTATGATTAAGTCCCATCCAGATAGGCAACCACATTTGTATTTAAAAACTTCTAGTGTTTGTCTGGTTTCAGGAGGTGGAACCTAGGAGAACATTTGCAAAAACAAGAATTGAAGGTTATTTGTCTATGCTAGGCATTACCTCTGTCTGAACTTTGTGGCAGAGTGAAGGAGATGCACAGAACAATAGAAGGAAACACTAGTAATACTTCTCCATTCTATTGGTTTGCTATTAATCCAGCCTGCCTGTATTTATAAGGCCTTTGGGGGAGGATTGCCAGATGCAGGGAATAGCTGCCTTTGTATGTGATGTAGCCTAATGTCTGATGCAGCTGTGCATTAAATGGCATGTTCAATACAGTGGACTCTACCATAGAGAGATTAAAAGCAAGGGGAGGATCACTGTGGATCAATGCTATTCTCCCTGATACACGCATATCTCCAGCCACAATTACTGCAATCAAATCAATTGCAATTTCATAAATGGGGATGAATTAATGTGAAAGGCCTATTGCAAATGAGATCTTAGATCTAGACAGGAAATCAAATGGCAAATGGAGTAGGTCAAAACTCCCTCTACCATCTTCTCCATGTAGTATGACCAGAAACGGTGCCCCAAATAGTAGAGATTTACTAATGTGAAGTAATTAAAAAGACATTGAGGTTTGAGAAGCTCCTGTGAAAACCAGGCACTAAAGTGAACACTCTGTTTAAAAAGGACTGAGACATTTATGCTCATTTTTCTTGAGCCCAAAACCTGTCCAAATGTACAGATTTTGGTTCTCCCAAATCCTAACCCCTGTGAGCTGAGCCTTTTTCTGGTTAGGAATGATTGCAATAGAAGTCTACCAGACTGGGGAGAAGTTCACCAGGGCCTACAATATTTGTGGAAATAAAATACCAGGGAAGAACAAATATTAATGCTACTGGACCTGGACTGCAAAAGTTTGGAGGATTACTAGATGCCAGTAGCAATGTCAACGTTCATTTGCTTTTTTGCAGTTATATAGTAGGAGCCTCCATTTTTGTACCTCCAGTTCTGATAGCATAGTTCTATACTCAAGTTTATTTAACTGGGGTTCATTCAACAACATGCACATTTATACAATCAAGAATGGTTTACTAAACACAATGTGAGTTTATACTATGATCTGTTCCTACCGTACTTTATTAACAGATTAACAGAGTTGGAAGGGACCTTGTAGGTCATCTAGTCCAACCCCCTACCCAAGCAGAAGACCCTACACCATTTCTGACAAATGGCAGTCCAGTCTCTTCTTGAAAGCTTCCATTGATGCAGCTCTCATGACTTCTGAAGGCAAGCTGAAGGCATTGGTTGATTGTTCTCACTGTCAGAAAATTTCTCCTTATTTCCAGGTTGAATCTCTCCTTGTTCAGTTTCCATCCATTATTCCTTGTTTGGCTTTCAGGTGCTTTGGAGAATAGCTTGACCACTTGCTCTCTGTGGCAGCCCCTCAAATATTGGAACACTATTATCATGTCTCCCCTGGTCCTTCTCTTCCCTAGATTAGCCATGCCCAGTTCCTGCAACTGTTCATTGTAAGTTTTAGCCTCCAGCCCCGAAACATCTTGGTTGCTCTTCCCTGCAATTTTTCTAGAGTCTCAACATCTTTTTATAGTGTGGTGACCAAAACTGGATGCAGTACTCTAGGTGTGGTCTTACTAAGGCTTTATAGAGTGGTATTAGTACCTCCCTTGAACTTGATTATAACCCTCTGTTAATGCAATGTAGGATTGCATTGGCCTTTTTGGCTGCTGACGCACACTGTTGATTCATATTTAATTGGTTGTCCAATTATAGCTTATTTATGTTGAGTAGACAGAGCCATGGGTTTACTGCTTCAAGCTGCTGGGGATGATGGTTTGCCGTCTTGGAACACAACATCATACGAACAGCTATTTCCAAATAAAGCAAATGGTATGTTAAGGTCTAGATTAATCTGCACCCTCCTGACTTAATTTTCTACTCACTGGTCATTACTTATTTAAAGCAATCTTAAAATACAATCCATCGTCTTTTGTAACATTAAATGATACGCCCCATTTGATGCTATCTTCAGATTCCTTATACCATCGCTGCAGGTTACACGGAAATACTCCGTTTTTTGCAAGTTGTGATTAAAATATGTATCCTTATGAGCGTTCGGCATATTCTGAGTCTGAAAATGTTTAAGACAATTAGGCTACATTGTAGTGCTGATTTCTGAAACTTTCAGGAAATATTGGGATCTCTACTTTATGAAAGAAGAATACTTTGAAATCAGATGATTATTTTTAGCAGTATTCTCCTGAGTAGAGATTCCACCTGGAGCAACCCCTTAAGAATTATATTAGGAAGGGATACTCAATGTGTATATATATTGATTGATTGATTAGGCCTTGGGCCATATCAAAGTGCAAAGTTCCAGAAACAAATTATTACTGAAATTTGAATAAAAGCAATTTAAAATGGAATTGGATAAAATGCAATTTAAAATGAAATTGGAATAAAATACCATCTAAGAGGAAAATGGAATAAAATACAATCCCCGCTGACTTTAAACAGTAACCAGTTGCCAAGCATCCAAATTTTAATCCTGTGACGACGGGGATGCTGCAACTGTCATAAATGTGAAAAAGGGTCATGAGTCACTTTTTTCACTGTAACTTCGAGCAGTCACTAAATGAATGAAGGACTACCTCTATTTGTCCCAAGGGAGATGCTAGTTTCTCTGGCAAGATCTGTTGCACGGTTGCTGGTTTTCGGGCTTCCAAAGTCACCTTGCTTCTCTCCCTCACAACTGGAGAGAAACCAAAGAACGGTGGGGTTAATGATGGAGGTAACATCTGGAGAAAGCTCTAATGTTGAGAAAGTTGGAAGGAAAGAGAGCGACCACGATCAAGGTGGGTGGACTCAGTTCCAGTGGCAATGAGCCACTGGAACTGAGTCCACCCACTGGAACACCTGAACACCTGAAAGATCAGGTTTGGGATAGATCACCATGGAGAAAAATTTATCTACAGGTAGTTCTCGACTTACAACCACAACTGAGCCCCGAATTTTTGTTGCTAACTGAAATGTTTGTTAAGTGATTTTTGTCCCATTTTATGACTTTTCTTGCCACCGTTGTTAAGTGGGTCATTGGTTGTTAAGTGAATCTGGTTTCCCCATTGACTTTGCTTATCAGAAGGTTCCCCCCAAAAGATCACATGACCCTGGGACACTACAACCATCGTAAAATGTGCGTCAGTTCCCATCCCGGGGATGTTACAATGGTCGTGTGAAAAACGGTCATAAGTCACTTTTTCCAGTGCTGTTGTACCTTCGAAAGGCCACTAAGTGAACTGTTGTAAGTCCGGGACTACCTGTATACAGTTGCTGTGAGTTGACAACAACTTGATGGCGCACAATCACTCTCATGTGTACTTTGTAAGATGAGGGTTACTGAATGACACGTGGCACTAAAGGGATTCTAGAGCAGGGGTGTCAAACTCGCGTCATCACAGCAGCGTCACATGACGTATCGGGACTTCCCCCCCGTTTGCTAAATCGGGCATGGGTGTGGCCAGCACGTGACGCATCCGGCCCATGGACTGGGCGTTTGACAGCCCTGCTCAAGAGTCACATTTGGCTTTTGATTGGGGTGCCCGAAGCGCACCTCAAAAGGAAACTCAGCCCGAGTAGCGGATGAGATCAAGAAAAGCCTACATTCAAGTTAATTACTTCCCCATTTAATTAAAAGTAAATTAACTAAACACAGCTAACATGATTACTGATTACTCCCCGGTGTATTTAATGATTATACTGTATTAGTTATTAGACTGAAAATAAACATTTTCCTGGCAACATTTGGAGAGGCTGTGGGGACCATACTGAGCCTTAGAGCAGGGCCATATGTAGCCCTGAAACTGCAGGATATATGCCTGTGGTCCTAACCCCAATCTCGTATTTCCTTAGTACCAAGTGAGACGCTGAGCCTTAAAGAGCGCCTGGAAGGCAACCATATCTTCTGATTCGTAACATATTCCTTCCTTCCCATTCTAAGTACTGAGTGCAAAGAGTAATGGGCTCTTCACACGCTCAGAGGCTCTTCGGTGAAGGTTGAATTATGTTTAAAAAGACGCCGGTTTTGAGCTTTGGATGAGATTAATTCCAGAGAGGAGTCTGGGGTGGAGCCTGTAAGAATACAGAGGTGTTATTCTTTTTTTTTTTTTTTTCCAGAAGTCCAATGCTGAGAAATGGTGCTGTGAGGGTACTTGAGGCAGCATAAGACAAGGCACTGTGTGGCAATTCAGGATGTGTTCATTGTTACTTTCTCCTTGGAGATGAAACATGGCGGTTTCACAGTGTGGTTATAGGGTTATAAGGTTATAACCAGGAGGTTATTAAAATATTGCTGTGAATGCTGGCGCAGCTTTTCCTGGGGAGGCACCTGAAAAGCAGATTTTTTTTTTTAACCTCAGGAGAAAGAAGACAATACAGGTTGCTAAAACTTTAGCCTGCACTTCTGTCTTTAAAAAAAATAAAGAAAACCTTTCAAAAATCCTCAGGTTGCTGTTGCTTTGTAGCAGGAGAAGGAGTGCTACTGCTTCTCTCTGATCTTTGCATTTCAAAAGAGATTTAGTGAGAGATTTGAACGATTTAGTGGCAGCTGTTATGGAGCACTAAAGGCAACTCGCTTGAGAGGACCTAATCATGGATAGAAAAGGACCTGACAGATGTTTACCTCAGTTCTATATTTGCCAGACATGAAGTCTTCTCTGCAGTGAAGGCAGGCAAGACAGGTGCAGACTTGATGCACTGCGGAGACTGTTGCTTGCTTGTCGGGCAGACAAATAACGCGGAACCACCAAGTCCTTTGGCAAAGCCTGCATGTTTGGCAGAACCAGTAAAGCTGCTTCTAGATGCTGCCGTTCAGGCTGTAGGAGGCTCGCACGTTTGAAGTTACCCGGAATTAAAACAAAAGCAAGCCTCTGCACGTAGAAAGCCCTTGTCTCATCTCACGACATACTTACAGTATCTGGGGCTTGCTGACTAGCGTACAATGGGCAAGGTTCACAGATTATGCTGATTCATAAGCCATGGTTTACAAAATACTGCAGGCTGCTTCAGGCTTGCAGGTCACATTAAACCCTAATCAAGTCTCTCGATCCCTTGATGCGTGTTATGGGACTCCAGGATCAACACCAAACTTTTTTTCCCCTCTATTACTTTGGTTACAGTTGCTTATTTGCAGCGAAGTTCCTGAATAGGAAAACAGAAAAGCTTTACAACAAATTCTGCACGATGTGAAAAAAAGGTCCTTTAATGACAGGGTGTTTCTGCTTCTGTTAGATCAAGGTCCATGTGGGGCTATGAAGGACATAAGAGTAGAATAACAGAGTTGGAAGGGACCTTGGAGGTCTTCTAGTCCAACCCCCTGCTTAAGCAGGAAACCCTATATCAGGGGTGTCAAACTCGATTTCATTGAGGGCCACATCAGGGTTGTGTTTGACCCTGGGTGGGCATGGCCAGGATTGGCATGGCCACCTCAATGTGACTCGTGTCAGGGCACCCCTCCCAGGCTCTGTTTTTGGCTGCAACGGCCTCCTGCAGTGCTCCACCAGCAAAAATGGAGCTTGGGAGGAGGGCACACACGCGACCCTCCCGAGCTCCGTTTTCACTGGCAAAGACACCGCGGGCCGGTCCTTCACTGTTTCCAGGGCAGTCTCATGGGCCAGATCTAAGCACCCCGTGGGCCAGGCCTTGAGTTTGACACCCCTGCCTTATGCCATTGTTGGTATGAATCCCTATCTATACCATGTTGAGGGCCACCCTGTAAACCTGCATGGAAGCCCTGGTTTTTATAATTTTTACAGTTTAAACACATAGGTAGGAGACGTTAAGACTAGAGATGCAGATTCTTTGAAGATCTGGAAGAGGTTGGAACACACAGGAACAGGAATCTCTTTAAAACAGTCGTCTCTCTCTCTCTCTCTCTCCCTCCCTCCCTCCCTCTCTCTCTAAAATGCAACTCATGAATAAGCCATGTCTTTCTGAAGCTCACCCAGAAGCTTGAAATAGATGTGGCCGCTTGAAGGAGGCGCTCGTGTGCATTCAAGAACACTCAAAACATTTTAGAAGACTGTGCAGTTCTAGTGGAGATGCCCTTAACTTGTGGTGACAACATACAATTTTCTTAACAACCCAGAAATAGTTCCTAGCTAAAAAAAAAATGTTTTCAAAATGTTGTTTATTCTATCCCATTCAAGTTTATAAATTGTTTGTTTTACAATAAGCAATTTCTTTATATTCAGAAAGCTCCCTTCAATTTAGAAAATGTTACAATAATTTCCACTCCTGTTCAAGTTTTAATGTAATCTTAATACAACAATTACGACCATTGTTTATGCTGTAGTGTGCAGTGTGATCCCTTGTTATCTGTAGCTTGTTCAACGACATCTGATTAAAAGAACCCAAATTCTTGAGTTAAGATACTTGAGGTCGGTTCTCCGGCTCTTAAAATTTCTCCCCTGTTCAGGAATGATTTATTCGCATTGTTTTCTGAATAAAGAAAAAGAGATTCAGTTAATTACAGAATAGATAGCAATCAAAACCTATGACCTGCCCTTATGTCCTATCCAGTTTGAGAACCATACAAGAGGGGCCACATCAAAGCCACACGTAGCCTCTTCTCTGCTCTTTATTCCTCCTTTCTCCAGTTTAGCCCAACCTATATATGTACTGTAAGTGTGCAGGGAGAACATTTTGTTTAGAGCCAGATCTTCTTGAAACACTTCCTGGCTTTTGCCAACAACACCCCCCCTCAATCCCATATCATGTACAGAATTGGAGTCCAAAGGAAAATGTTGTCATGAACATTCTGTGGTTTGTTGTTGTTTCTCCCCTCTTATCACTCACACACATACACAAGGAGGGTCTCCCAATTGCTGAAAACCCTTTACCTGATAGAACCCCAAGAGAAAGGCAGCAGTGGTGTTGACAGACATTTCAGGTCCAGACTTCTGATTCTAGAGTGTCCTCCTTCTCCTCCTCCTCCTCCGCTTTTCTTTGCAGGATGGTGAAGGAATAGATGTGGAGGTATATAATGGGCTACCAGGAACATGTACCTGTGTGAGCCTCAAAAAACTTCATTCCACCCCAGCAGCACTGCGAAAGATGAGCTGCTGAAACAGATCTTAGGGAGAAGTGTAGTTGTGCCTACTGGAATCAAAGTGCCCTCCTTAATTCTAGATTTCTCTCTTTCTGCCGAGGGTCTCATGAAAGCTATATCTCTCCCCCCCCCCCCTGCCTCACTTTCAGGGCAAAACTTAAAGCAGGGAACCCAAGCTTAGGGTGTTGATGGGGGAACAGATGTCACTGCACCACAAAGAGGCTGATGGAAGCACTGCAAATACGCAAGAAGCTATGCTTCTCCATCAAAGGATAGCTTCCCGCCACTGAGCTGAGCGTTCAGTGACAAGACGATCATTGCAGGAAAAGCGGATGAGATCCTCGTTCGCTATGGGGATGAGTGACTGGCCGGGGTGTGGAATCAGCAGAGCACCAAAATGTACTCTTGATTGTGTGGGTGGCAGACAGAGTAGCGCACGTCCTGAAGAGATTGAAGACGCAGCGTTGTAGCAGTGCAGAAGCAGTCCAGTTCCCTGTTACACCGTGGGTTTTAGTTTGGTAGCGATAAAGGACTGCAGAGATAGCGAGCTGCAATGCGGAAACCATGGGTTGTTGTTTTTTTAACCTAGCTCAAGTCTTAAATTTTTTTTGAAGTGCCATGGAAGTTGAGGGATAATGTTATAAAACTGCATGTCCTGCTTTTCAGTCTCTTTCCCCCAGGCTGCTTATGAATGGCTTCCAGTTCTGCTGCAAGAAAGCAAATTGTGCAGCAAAGCAATCTTGCATGGAGTATGTTTCTCATTAAAAAGCATGCCTGTTAATGGTCAGGGCGGTGCTCTGCAGCATAAATTAGGTCTCACCTACAGATTCCTGCCAGTAGTTTTTTTTCTTTCTCTCGGCTCAGTTATAATGTCTTTCTTCTGGCCCGTTGCCAGAACATGACACCCTGTACTTATTTAATTTACATCCTGCCATTCCTTCAAGAGGTCTATCAAGGGAGCATACATAGCATTTCCTCCTCCCGTTTTCCCCTACCACCACCACCACCATCTTGGGAAGTAGATAAAAGGAAAAATAAGAAAAAGATCCAGCACCTGCTTCCTCTATCTTTTATTGTGCTTTAGTTTAAAAGATACACAATCCATTTCCGTCAGGGCACCACTTTGCCCTTTATCTCTGGGAAACTGGCTTTAAAAAAAAACAAAAAACTCTTCAGCAGGGTGGGGAAGGCTTAGGATTCTTCAAGTGACCAGTCACAAAAGCCTGCATTAAAAAAAAAAAGATTCAGAAAGAAGAGCTGCACCATAACACATTGCAAGGATTGAAATGTGATTGGCAAGAAGCATTAAAAACAGGCTCTGAACTCTGAATGCCAGGCAGGAGGAATTTTAAAGGTTAAACGGTGCACCAGGACTGAACAAGTAAACTACAGCATATAGCTGTGGATCCACTTGGGACTTTATCTTTCAGTGGAAAACAGGATGGCTTCCGTTCACAATAGCTCAGAACGGTGCAATGTATATTGCAGAACACAGAAAGGAAGACTACGCAAAAGTGTTGCAGCAATCCTGAAGAAATTGGAAAGATTGCAGCGTCTTGTTTTATAAAGGTCGCAAGTGAATGACACGGACGGCCAATATAGCAACAGGGCTGTCTTTGCAGGTTAAATCCAGAAATGTAGTTGGATTTGCACAAACACAGGGAAGTCCCCTTACTGAAGTGCATGTGAAAGGGTTGTGCAGAGAATGTGACTGCTTGATTTAGCTGTTCTTACAGTTAAAAAGGAAAATGCAAATTGACATCTCTGTTGGACAATGAAATGGTGGTAGCAATTTCTGGAGCAATATTGTAGAGACAGGCTGAAAATTCTAGAAGGATCGCTGTACAGCAGTTGAGCAGGATTATTATCTAAGGAAAAACAAGAGAGCGGCTTTAGAAACGCAGTTGCTGCTGCAGAGATAACCGCGAAGAGGGAATATCGATATATTTAGCTATGACAGCTGCTCTGCACTTGCATCGGAGGCAGTTTTCTCCAGTTCAGCGCCTTCCGGCAGCTTGGGAATCTAATTCCCTTTGGCCCATCTGACTGAGGGTTATGGGAGTTGTGATCCTGCAAAGGGTGCACGCGGATCTTGACACTTAAGCTGTCAGTGAAGCAAAATAGGGACCGAGTCCGCTTGGAAAAAAGTGGCCCTTTCGCGCGCGGGTGGCCCAGAATCTGGGCTTAGCAACAGCAAACGGAGCCTGAACGCGAAGGGAAGAAGAGTGCAGAGCTTTGCGCCAAAGCGGGATCTGCACGCCGGGACCCCCCCGGGCACCGCAGAGGAGAAAACAACAGCGTTGATTTGGGAATCCCCATCGGTTGCTCTCGGGCTTTTAGCGTGGTAGATTTTTTAGGCGGAGCTGGAGGATTGTGGGCTTGCTCCGCGTGTGCCTACCGACGAGTGGGAAAGAATCCACACACAATGCAAGCATCTTGCGACCAGCAGATCCCCTCCTCCAAATTTGTCGCATGGCTAAAGCAGTTATTCCCCCCTCCTCCCACTAATCCTAGTGAGTCAGAAAGCTGTGGGGGCGTCTTCGCGATGCTCCCAATCCGTTTCGGAAATGGGGGAGGGGGAGAGAGGAGAGAGAGAGAGGGAACAAAAAAAAGGCTATTCAGGGTTGGGAGGGGTTGTGAAAGGGGAGGGGGGTGTAAATGCTCCGTCCTAAAGGGCGACACAACTCCGCAATGGTAGGTTTGGTGGTAACTAGCGGTACAGCACACGAATCCCTGTCTCAAATGGTGAAGGCGGCCGTGGTTATATGGCTGGAATTTCATTGTTTGCAAGAACGGGGCGCAGCATTTTCCGCTATATTTTCAGGAAGTCCACGTTTGGCCTTGGGAGAGAGAAAGAGAGAGAGAGAGAAAAGCTTTAATCTCGATAGCGCGGAGACAGGATACCCAGCAGCTGACCGCCCGTGAGTGGGCTGCGAAGCTAAATATGGGGTGAGGTTATTAGTATGGGAGACCACCGCGGCAAAGATCATGAAACATCCCCAGGAGCGCAAATGTAAACAGCTTGCCAAGAAAACATCAGCGGCTGGGTTCGATGGAAAAGGACGCTTAAAAAAAACACAAAAAACTGGAGTGACCCCTTTCTTTTAAAATAAGAATAATAGGATTCGAGCCTCCCGGCAAGATTCCCGGTAAATTCTATCCTGCCCGTCGAGTTGAACTGCGGAACTACAACTCCCCAAATGCCTCAAAACGCTGTGAGTGCTGCTTGGCTGGCGCTGATGGGAGTTGTGGTTGAACAAGAGCGCTCCTGTTTCTTATGTGGGGAGAAATGGCGCAGAGGCCTCGGGCGGGAACGTGGCAGGCCAACTGCAAGTCTTCTTTCCTTTATTTGTGGTACATTAAAGGGCTCACTTTTGGCTGTGAAAGCCGTCTCTTGTTTTGGACTGTAGTACCAAAGGTGCTTTTTCAAGAGGCAACTGGACTTTTTGGGTTTTTCTTTGAAGACAGTTTGGTTGTCATCCAAGAAGCTTCTTCAGCAAAACATCTTCAAGGAAAAACAGAAAGTCCAGTTGCCTCTTGAAAAAGCACCTTTGGGACAGCCATGACCTGGATGGCTGAGAATTTCCATAGACTCCATGTATATAGAATATATACCCACATAGAATCCATAGAATACATACATAGAATACATAGAATCCATGTATCAAAATTTAGAAGAACTGGCAGGAAAAGGAGGAGATGATTTGTAGTGGATAATCTGGTCTGGAGATAGTCCAGTATTTGTTATATATTATAACTACATATATCTGAAATACATGTGCAGATTTCAAAGATATTTGTTGGGAATGTGGACAGCCACTTTGGTCTCCAAGCTAGAAGCCAGGAGACTAAATTCTAGTCCCATCCCAAGCATGAAAAGCTAGCTGAGTGACGTTGGACCGGTCACTCCCTCAGCCCAACTCACCAGCAGGGGTGGGGAACTATGGCCCTTTTATGACTTATGGACTTCAACTCCCAGAATTCCTGAGCCAGCATGGGAATCCTGGGAGCTGAAATCCACAAGTCATAAAGGCGACATAGTCCCCCACCTTTGTCTTACAGGGGTTGTTTTTGTAAGGAAAATAGGAGGAGGGAGGAGTAATGTATGTGTTCAGTATCACGAGTTTATAAAAACAAAGATGGGATGTTAAATAAATAAATAGAAATAACATTCAGCTAGCACTATACTAATAACATAAGGGAAAAAGGAAAGTAACGGTTACGTGTAACCCCTATACTATAGCTTCTACGGCCAAAATGATGGCTAAGAAAGTCGCACTGTGTTCCAATTGTTTTTAATATTTATTCAATAAAAATTATTAAATAAATAAATAGGGTAGTATTTATATGGCAAAAGGGGCAGCTTATGGACCATGGGCCATATGTAATAGACTTGACCCTTATTTTCATCCAGCTCTGATATGCTGGCATAGTTCTGCAGTTTCCTGTTGAAAACCATCAGAGTCCTACCATTTTAGGTAGGAAATAATGAAATACTCATTTATGCCATAGATTGGACTGAATGTATCTATTTTATATACTAGAAAAGAGCCAGACATACCCTTCCTTGGGAAAATTTAGACAATCCTAGGCTGTGCTGTTCAGTATGATCTGAACCTGTGACTTGCTGCTTGCCCTGGTCTAGGGTGTTTCTCATAGCTACCAGCCTTGCGTTCAGTGGTCTGAAAGTTCAGCATATTGGGTCTCATTCTGTCTCCAGCAGTCTCTGCTGACATTTGGTAAATGGAGGAACAGCTTGTGAAGTTGTGCTACTGTACCATGCAATGTTTTTCAACCTTGGCATTGTTGCCAGTATTGCTGGCTGGGGAATTCTGGAAATCGAGGTCCAAAGATGCCAAGATTGCTATGACTTGATAGAGCAGGAAGCAAAGTCCTAACCTGCCTGTTTCCCTGACTCCTCAGTAAGTCAATTCCGGTTTGTTGACACTAGAGGGCACCATCTTACAAAGACTGGCATAGCTGTTAGACTGGACTGTGGTTTTTATGTCTTTGCATTTATATCTTATACTTTCTATGGTACAATAAAAACAGAAGGAAAAAGCCATTCCCTCCCAAAAGGACATTTATATATTTATAGCCACTTTGCTATTATGTTTATCTTTTATGATAAATATAAACTTAATAGCATGTTTTAATGATGAGATCTCTCTGCTATCCAATGTTGGCACAGAAAGACCACAACAGGAGACCCTGCCTGGACGCTCCAGAACTCAACGCTGCCTAAAACAGCACAAAGACCGCTCATATGAGGAACCAAGTCATATTTTCCCCATCAGTTGCGGCTGTGAAAGAGATGCAGGTGCCCTTGGTGCTCACTGTCCGGGCAGAGAAGGGCGTGCTCTTAACAGGCAGAAGAGTTTCCAGGCAAGGGCCTGCTCATACTTGAACAGGCTGCCAAGAAGCGAGCATTGGTTCATTATGTTGGTCTGGTGGCTGGGCAGAAACACAGATTTGGAACCAGGACAACTAAGAATACCCTAGGAAGCAGCATGAAAAGTCACAGTTAGATACCCACCAAGGCAGATCTGGGGAAACGTAGCGTCTGAAATGGGTCACTCCCCGCAGTTGGCTATTACAGCCAAGGCTTCCCATTTCTACTGCAGAGCAGCAGCTGTTCTTTGGCCCGTGTACACAATGGTTCTGATTCTGTAGTTTATTTTTTCCTTTGCAGGAGGGACATCTTAAAAATCTTTTTTTCCCCTTACAGTATGAAATGCCTCCATCAAAAGCTCTTACCTTTCATTCTGCTGCAATTGGCAGGGTATGCCTGCATCTCACCTAGGTTCCTGGATAGTGCTAGTTTTACACGCACCACTGATTGTAAAATGCTGGTTTCGGAGGATATTGGGCAAAAAAAAATAAAAATTGGAACATGTTTTTTTCTGTTTGCCAGTTTGTAGAATGTAAGAGAAGGAGTGTTTGTGTGGCTGGAAACAAGCTCAGGGACTTTTTTTCTTTTTAAGTGAGGAGAACCAGCCCTTGACCTTCACGTTTTACCCCCCCTCTCTAAATTCCTTACAGAATTTGGTTTCTCCTAAGATTAAGGTAGGAAAAAAGCTTCTTTCACAAGGAGTAATGATTTTCATGAATGCTGGCATCTAGTTTGGTCTGGCATCGGAACAAACAGCAGGGAATGGAATGCCCCTTGGTGTTTTTCATTGCTTGTGAAACTTGCAACGGACTGTTTTGAACGAAGCCAGAACACTGGATTAAATAGCAAAGCTGTCCTTAGGGAAGGGAAAGTTTCCCCCATGTGTTAAGGTGGTTTTAATGCTACCCTAAGAAGGGGCAGTAAACAGGATGGGGGAAATCTAAAGACAATAGTTACAATTTTTTATTTTAATTAGAAAATCCATTTCCAAATGACGTTTAAATGCAAAACAAATTTGCTTGAGAAAAGAGGAAAGCAGGAAAAAAATAAGGGAAGGCAACAGTCCTTCTCCCCCCTTCCCCTTCCCAAAATTCCATCATGATGGTCTAGCTCAGGGGTCGCCAACCTTTTGGATCTCAGGGACCACCAAACTCATAATTTTAAATCCCAGGGACCACTATTATGAATTTTGACTGACAGTGGCTTGCTGACATTGGTGGGAGAGAGAGAGAGAGAGAGAAAGATGTGATCTAACCTCTCTCTCTCCCTCTCCCTCTCCCTCCCTCTCTCTCTCTCACACACACACACGCATACACACACACACAAACACACAGAGGCAGGTGTGGGATTCAGATTTCTTAACCGGTTCTTGGGCAGGACCTAATTTGAGGGTGTGGCTTGTGGTCACGTGACTGGCTGGGCATGGCTTGTATGTAAATATTATAAATATTTATGTAAATATTGAATTTTTTATTTAAAAAAAGAGCAACTTTTACCCAAAATCAGGAAAAGCAGGCAGGCAGATTGAGTTGCTCACAGAATCACAGATTCACTTAGAGATCTGTGTTTCTGCCATCGGCTATCTGAGTCTGCACTGAATAGAACCTTCAGTCCTAAGGGAGGTTCGGCTCTGCTTAAAATCTAAGATCTAAAGGTTAACTAGAAAGCAAGACATCCAACGGTTTCCTGCTTTCTAGCGAATCTAAATGTCCCGGCACAGCAGAACAGCTGATGGTTGGGGGGGGGAAGGAAAAATAGCAACTTAGCAGGCAAGTTTACCAGCTAAGGAGTGAAGGGGCGGGGAGGGATCCCGTGGGCCATGTGGGTGGCACAGCCTTGTGTTCCTGTGCAGCCTGGATTAATTGCTTTGGGGGATGCTCTGGGGGTGACATTTCTCTGTGGACCACCAAAATTTTCTCGCAGACCACCAGTGGGCCGTGGCCCACTGGTTGGCAACCACTGGTCTAGCTGATAGTTATGTATTATCTGGTTGGGACAAACTCTTAATTTTTGGTTTGGCACATCAATGTCCCTAAAGTAGCTGGAGAATTGACCAATAATTCAGATGGGAGGATCACCATAGATTGCACCCATTTCTGTGTGAAAGCTTCAAAAGACTGCAATCCCCATGCATTTTATGCCACATAATAAGATTTGTTCAGTCCATGAAAACTTGGCCAGTCTCATTTTTGTGTGTTTCTCATAACTTCTGGTTCTTTTCTACATGGGAACTATTGGTTGATTTAGAAACTATCTTGTAAGAAATGCAAGCTTTGTTTTCTTCAAAGTCTAAATTCAGGTGTATTCCACATGCCGCATAAACTGAAATCTTTATCTAGAGCAGCCTTTTTACCTCCTTAGCCTCATGTGTTACATCATTCCCTACATGTTGATTCACACAAATCATGGCATAAAATTACATGCCATTAATTTGTGTCATTGTATAATTATTGGCATTATTTAGTAGCAATAATACATTGGCATTAAAGCATTTTCCATTAATTAACATGGGGGATAATGAAGCATTAAGAATTCTCCAGCTGGCAGCCTAAGAGTATCTGAGGAACATCAGTCTGACTGACGGCATTCAGTCCTAAATATCTTTTAGAGGGGAACTGAGGGCAGTGATTTTTAAAATTCATATCCCTGCAGCTTCAGACAGTAAGTTTCAGATGTTAGGGAGAGTTCTTTGTAGAGAGAATTATCTGAGGGAGGAAGAGCAGGTTGGCCTCCTGCTTAGATGTTAATTAGCTTTTTTCCCCCCTTCCATCTGTTTTTTCTCAGATTTATAGAAAATTAAATGAGAGCCAGCCACTTAGGGGACACTGTTGTTTTGCCCAGTCAAGCAAAATGCTCAGACTCAGATCATGAGTTTAGTTAGGAATGTTGTGGCTAAACTTAACCTTCTTAATGATTTTACAGTTGAACCATAAAAGTATTGGCCAGCCCTATAAACTTATGTTAGAAAAGTCTGTTAGGAGAGTTTTGATGTATTTAGGCCTCTCAGCATGGGGCTAACCTACCAGTTGTGGTGGGGGAGGGCAGTTGTCACAAGGAGAAGAAAGGTCCCTTGTGAATATGTATTTTCTTCCTGGAATTGCTTTTTGGATTGGAGGGAGGTCCTACTTGTCTAATTTGGCTTTTGCAGTTAAACTCAATGTAATTTGGAGCGGAGGGGATGATAATGTTTATTATTGGTCACAACACTGCATGGCTGGGTGAGCTGTTCCATGAAAGTGAGGTACAGTACTTGCCTTTGACAGCTGCATGAAGTAAAACTTAATTAATAAATTGTGCATTAATCACAATTAATTGCAACAATTGTCCCATTGAGTTTTTATTGAATAGCGGGCTCTTGTGAAGTCCGGTGCGGTTTGTTTGGGAAGAAACCCTCAATTCAATTGTCCAGCTGATATTAATGCAAATGTTGGCAGCCTTGACATAGTTTCTAAAGCTCAGTGAGAGTCTCTCTATTTTTGTCCTTGGCAGGAATGAATTATTATTTTTCTTAGCAACTTGATGGACAGGAAGGAAAGGATGGAAAAAAATATCGTAAAAGGGGAGATAGAAGTGAGTGGTCTGTCTCCTTAGTGATCTTTCCCATTGTCAGCAAGAAGCTTCTGAGAGGTTTCTGTCCTGATTTGTGTGTGTGTGTGTAATTCTACAATCCTGCGTTATGTCAGCTTTAAAAATTCAGCTGCCACATTTTTTTAAAGAGAGTTGGAGGAGTTGAAAAGTTCAAGGTTATTCTGTATGTCGTATTAAGAAATTCCAGTGGTAGTTAATTGGTTCTCGTGATTTATGAAGTGTAGAAGTGGGAGGAAAGAAGAGAGGAGAGAAGGTAGATTCTGTGTAACGGGGAAAATAATTTCACTTGGGAAATTGCCTTTGACATGCCAGATCTGTTTCTAAATAAATCAATTGGAGAGAAAATGTCTCAGAGTGATTGATATCATGGATACATCTGGATGCCTTACATGTTACTCATGGCTTTGGCCTCTCCAGATAGAAGTGCTGTCTGGAGAAAAAAATAATGACTTTTCCCCTAGAAATAAACAAGTGGTCATGGCACATTTACTACATCCAACCATATTTATATTCTAAAAGATTTTCCATTTTTTAAAAAAATGGTTTGGAAAAACTCAGATGAGGCCAATATCACTTATGAGTCCTTGGATGGGAACCAAATGAATGGATTGGCAGACATTTTAAATATTAGTGGGGATTTTTACTTGTATTTAGAGATGATGCTGGCTAATGGTGGAACATTCCTGAGCAAAAGTTACCAGAAGAAAATCTGATGAAACATGGTTCAAATCTGCCCTCTTCCTAGGCATTCTGGGTTCCTCCAGATTTACCAAGGAAATAGAAAATGGTGATGGTTAAAAGAGGTTAAGGTGTGGCATCAGTTCAAACTGATACTTCTTGGATTATCAGGGTCAGCTTAGATTCATCCTCTTTGTAGTATATAGATCTTGTCTTCCGGTGCTATTAGGAGTAAGTATGTATATTGACTCCATCTGGACTCATACCTTGAAGACAGTGGTGGGATTCAAATTTTTTCACTACCGGTTCTGTGGGCGTGGCTTGGTGGGCGTGGCAGGGGAAGGATACTGTAAAATCTCCAGTCAGAGGTGGTATTTGCTGGTTCTCCAAACTACTCAAAATTTCCGCTACTGGTTCTCCAGAACTGGTCAGAACCTGCTGAATACCACCTCTGCTTGAAGAACAATCTGACTTGGGGGTAATTTAAACATTATGATGTCTTTTCCTTTTTTGCAGGGCAAAATATTTCAAGGGGAAGAAACTTCATGGAGAATTGGACATCAAGGTTGAACAGGTAAGCCTGGAAACAAGTATTAGGGACTGACTTTTGAAATCCTTATCAGAGTTTCAACCATATAGCTTTCCAGGTATTGTTGGACTGCAATTTCCAATTTCCAACTAGGGCTGGCGGTAATTGGAGTGAAATAACACCAGTACCATACTGTTCTAAGAATATGCAGTGCTGTACTTGCTTGTTGTGCATTGGCCCCTGTTGGCGGGATGCGTAATTTGTCTCACTTGAGCTTCAAAAGTAGCTTAAAGCCAACTCGTAATTGTCCTCATGTTATATTGACCTTGAAACAGTAATGGAAGGTACAAAGAAATGCAATTCAATCAAATACCAAATGACCTACCTACCTTTAGTCATTGCTGATCTTGGAGGAACCAAAACCCTTTTACTCCTTGTGAGGAATTTAGGGAATATTTTAAGTACATCTTTGGTTAAGGGTAAGTCTACATGGTATGTTTGCTTAGGTTTCAATGTTGTCTCATTTGAATTGAAGTTTATTGAACTTAAAATGTGGTCTACAGACCTTTCAGTTTGCACTGAGAATACAGCATAAAATACATACCACAGGGGAAGGTTAGACCTGATGAGCAAGATATATTTCAAGGAAGCTACTTCACCATTTAGATTATATTTTTCTGCTGCAAATTCATTGGATAAAGACCAGGGAGGAGTGGTGTTAAATTCCACCCGCGTGTAGTTTCTATATTTCTGCCCTTAAAATGAAACTGAGAATGAATTCAAAGTAAGTACGCCTGACGGGAATCCCTGTTTTTCTACTTTAGGGGAGTTCCAAAATTAGGTGTTTTCCCCTCAACTCTTACAGTAATGTCCTATCCTAAGTGATTTATGGGGTTGGTGAACTTCTGTCTACCTCTAGAGATCATTTTCAGTCTAGACTTTTAAATGATCTTCATGTAATCATGACTCAAAACTGGATTGTAGTACTTAAAATGTTGGATTAGAACTAGGGAGGCCTAGGTTCAGAGGTGGGTTGCTGGGGGTTCGCAGGGGTTCGGGAGAGCCTCTAGCTAAGGTTCTGTGCAGTTCGGAGAACCCCCAAACCCTACTCCTGGCTGGCCCCGTCCACTCCACACTGCTCCTCCCAGGATTCCCCAAGCGGCCATTTTGGATGCAGGTAAGTGCAGGGTGTGCGCGGAGGCTTGGGGAGGGCGAAAAATGGGCCTTCCTGAAGTTTGGGAAGGCCAGAAATGGGTCCGTTTCTGGCTTCCAGAGAGCCTTCGGAGCCTGGGGAGGTCAAAAACGTCCCCCCCCCCATGGTGTAGGAGGCCAACTAGGCCATGCCCACCATGGCCACATGCACCCAGCAACCGGGCAGAGAATCCTTTGCTACAATCTTTGAAGCGCACCCCTGCCTAGGTTCATCTTTAACCATGGGCCAGTCATTGTCTCTCAGCCGAATCTATTGCATAGGTTGATTGTTTGAGGAGAAACAAGAAGAAAGGATGCAATGTACAGTATATTAAGTTGAGCTCTTGGCTTTGGAATGGAGTATACGCCTAACAAATAAGTAGTTTAGTCTTACATGTGCAGCCAGACCATTTTTGACCATTTAGTAAAATTCATGATTAAGGCAAACCATACAAAGGGTTCAAGTGATAATTAAAATATGTAATTTTTATCAGAAAGCACTTGGATGAATTTAGAAAAGATTTCTGGAAGTTGAAATGAATTCATTTCATGTGGTTTTATGGACATTCTCTGGGAGCTGAGAATGGCTATTGAGAAACATCTTAAAATTCTTCATCTTCTGTAGATAGCTGAGGAAATTCAGATCATGAAAGCAGGGGGAATTGGTAAACTTAAGGGGTTGAATATTGAATGATGACTACCTTCCTATGGATGTGATTCCACTTGTTAGCCGTCAGGTCACTATCTTTGTCATGCTGTCTTTAAACTTAGAAAAAATAGTTTTCAGTTATAGCACTGGTTCCATGTTAATTTAATTATTTCAGATGCTTTTTCTTTGTTGTTGTCTTTTTCTTATCAATATTCTTTTTAAAATTCCATGTCATGTTGTTACACGCTATGCATAGTCTTAATAACTTACTGAACTTTGAACTTGCTTGCATTCATTTTGGAAGCGCTGAGGCGCTTCTGGGTCGAAAGGATTAGCCAATGATATAACTGGTGCTCAGGGGACACCTAGTTGGGTGCTCCTTTCATGTCCCCATTAATGTGCCCACCAAAGTGGTACCTATCTTACCTACTTGTGATTACTCATTTTCAAATTGCTAGGTTGGCAGGAGCTGGAGTGAATGATGGGAACTCATCCCGTCTATTCTGACCAAGGCTTCCTGAGACCGTAATTAAGCACATGCTTAGTTAAAACAACCCTTGTTTTATTTCAACGCTGGGAATTATGTTCATTCCCAGCCTGTAATGAGTCCCAAACAGTCTCTCGAGATAAACACCCACCTTTCTCTCCTTTGAATTGCTGCCAAGAACTAAAGTGCCAAATTAACTATAAAAAGCCAAACGAAATACAAAGTCCACACAGAGCTTCAAGGTTTAATCCGAACAGAGTGAACGACTTTGCTTCCTGCAAAGGTTTCTCTACCTTTGCATTTCCTTTATATCTTATGGGAGGGGCAATCACTTCCAAGCCTTACTTCCAAGTCGCCCCTTTTGTCTTAGCTGCTCTTGCCTTCTAGCAGCTTTGTGCACACGCACACCAGGAACAGGCTCCCCTTGTTACTCTGCCTCACTGCTCCCAGACTCTGGAGGCTCCGGAGGCAGCACCGCACTCCCAGATGGTCCTGGCCCCATCTCTGCATCAGACGCAGGACCCTCATCTGAGTCCCCTCCAGACTCCCAGACTGGTCCCCGTTCTTCCCCACTCTCCGATTCCGGTGAACCACAACACCGTCACACAGCAGCATTTGGATCTCGAAGGTGGCTTTGCTGATTGTCAACCACATTAGCCATCACACTCCTACTTTGAACTAGTTGAGGAAGTTGTTCACTGTGATGGGCAATTCTTCTTCAAAGGAAACTTACCTGGTCTTGCTGATTTTCTGACTGAAATATCTAAAGGACCACACTATTATCTGGAATTCAAAGACCGTCTACCTTCTGTTTGCATTTGTTGATAGACAACTTGTTCTGTGGGCTGGAGCAATCATCAGGGGTATCCTCATACCTTGAAAAGTCGATGTGGTGACAGCTCTGAGAATGTATGAATGTGCTACCCATGTGGCTTTGTCTTGTTTCTACTAGGCAGAATTCTGTGATTTGAACTTGGTGGCTCATGCTAATGGCAATTTTTCTGTTGACATGGAGGTTATGCGCAACGGGATCAAAGTAGTACGGTGAGTAGAAACATGGCACCATCCGTAATTTATTACAATTGTTCAGAGTGTTTATGTACAGATGGTCCTCAACTTACAGCAGTTCATTTAGTGGCCGTTCAAAGTTACAACGGCACTGAAAAAAGTAATTTACGGCCATTTTTCACAGTTACAATCTTTGCAGTAGCTCCACACTCGTGTGATCAAAATTCAGACGCTTGGCAACTGACTTATATTGATGACAACTGCAGTGTCCCAGAATCCTCTGTTGCGACCTCCTGACAAGCAAAATCAATGGGGAAGCCAGATTCACTTAACAACCGGGTTACTAACTTATCAGGTGCAATGATCCACTTAACAACTGTTTGCAAGAAAGGTCATAAAGTCGGGCAAAACTCACTTTTAACAAATGTTTCACTTAACAAACAGAAAGTTGGGGCACAATTGTGTTCTTAAGTCGAGGACTGCCTGTGTTTATGTATCGATTGTTCATTAGGCTTTAATGTATTTCAAGGGAAATACCAAGTTTGATTTTGGCTACTGATGAAACAATCTTTCATCTGGATGTTAAATAGTGTGTTAAAAATTGTATACCGAGTTTATTCAAGCCTATTATAGAATTAGAAGTTGGAGATTTTCATGAAATTGCCAGTTACGCAAATCTTTCCTTTTTATGTGTAACTTGCCCCCATTGACCCAAGAGGAGAATATTGCCAGTCTAGGCTGCCCAATACTTTTCTGATTACTGAGATTGTGCAGTAGAGTGCAGTGTTAGTATCCAGTACACTACAGTATACAATTATCATCACTAGAACTATAAAATATATACTCACTGCAGTGCTACCATTGAAAGGTTATTGAAGAGTCCGACGTTTCTGTGGGATTATTTGATTTCCTAAATAATCTTATATATCCCTGCAGCTATTCTCCTATCTTTGCAGCCATTTAAGCAACATTTGAAAAATCAACTCTTCCTCACAAATCTGTGTTCTCTTGTGCTGTGCTTTTTCTGAGTGCCCTTCTGCCCCCAAGCTATCATATACAGTATGTCAGTGGTTCTCAACTGTTTCTTCACCACAGACCCCCTTTAAATACCTTTTGTGGCCAGGGACCCCACAAGACTTAACTCAAGATTTAAATCATAACATTTCTTCAAGCCCTCATGGACCTCCTGTGATGACATGCCCTCCCCAGGCTGCTGCAGTATGAGATGGATATATTTCTCCAGATATATTACACTTAAATCCCCGTTATGTCCAACACTCATGGAAATTATCAGATGTTGAGGTAGATTGTTCATTAATAGTAATTCTGACTTATGATGAAGGCTTGCTGTGTTTCCAAGTGCAAGTCTTTCTCAGCATTAACTGCCCAAGGTCTTTAAAAAATGGAATGTCAGAGATGCTAAAAATATGACTTTCTTCTGTCTTTAAACAATTTCTGTGCCAATTTACTGTGTGACCCTTGGTTCTTTTCTATGCTTTGGGTCTTGGTGAATAATTTAATAAGCCACTAAATGAAGAATCATTGAAGTTGCAGGTTTAATTCTGCGAAATAAACTTCAGATATCGACCCCTTATCTCATGGGTGTCAAACTTTTTTTTTTTTTTTAAACAAGTTTTTATTAGCTTTTAAAGACAAACAAAACATAAACCTTATACACATTAAACCTCTTTCCCTTGTGAATTTTTACAAGGCAGATAATACAATATTTTATACAATGTGATTTTAATATTTCTTCTCATTAAATTTAATCATCATATTCATATTTCCCTCTGTCTTGTTTACAATTATGCTCCTCCCGCTTTCCTCCAAGGTTTTACCAGCTCTCACATAAACAGAAACACACAAAACACATAAAGTAAAACTTCTTTTCAAAAAGTAGCTTGGCCCCGGATTACCACTCTTTGTATGGACTTCAATTAAATTCATATTCATCTTATATGCCATTACCTATCTTAATTACCATTCTGTAATTTCTTTGTAGCTTCTCCCGCTTTCCTCTCTTCTTAATTCTATTTTGTTTATTAACTTAATTTAAATCATTATATTTCTATCCTTTGTCCATTATTTTCCAATTATCTATATATTTCATTCCCCATAGTAAAATAAAAAAATTTCTCCTGAAATCACAAATCAAAGTATGATGCCTTTCCATCGCACCTCTAAATTAACATTTAAGGTAACTCCAAATTCCCTATTTGATTCTGCTTAGTACATACTACTTACAAAAGAAAAAGGAAAAAAATAGTGAATCCATAACATAATTAAATATATCATCAAACATTAAATCTCATAACATTTCAATTATCTATTTCAAAAGCAAGTATCACAATAATATATTCATACTAACATCCACGCAATAATCAATTAAGCTCTACATTTAAACTAAATATTTTAAACCTTATTTTATTAAATCTTAAATTCTACCATTATTAAACTTTTAATATTTTAGTCTACTCAGATCTTATAAAGTTATAATTTTTTATTTTTAATACAAATACTACAATACTATCATATGTACCTTGCAGAATCCTTTTAAAACCAAATTATATTACCCTTTATCCCTAAAAAACCATTTCTTTTTCACATCTTGTTTAATGCCCTCGTGGCCTTTTTCCCCTTCTTCCTCCCTGTCTTATCCCATCTGGTCTTTTTACCCCCTTAACTTCCCCTCTCTGTTGTATTTCTCTTCCTTTTGCTTTCTAACCTCATATTGATTTTGCATCTTATTTTCTTCTTTCTTAAATATTTTTTTAAGTCTTATATCCTTTTTTCCCCCTTTCTTTCTTCTTTCTTTCTTAAGCACCTCTATGGGTTCATTAAAGATGGCTTCTTCTTCTTCATCTTCTTCCATCAATTGTTGTATTTGCTGATAAGTAGCAAGCGCCATTTCTAAAAAGCAAAAAATTTGCCCCGCATCATCTTTCTTTATTTTGCCATATTCCTCTCTCAGTTCATCAGCAGATAAAATCATTGTAAATCCTCTTCTTTTTCTTAAAAGAGCCAAAGATATTTCCAAGCTTAAAGCAAGTCCCAAAGTCACCAAACAATCCAAACAAAGCACAAAGTTCTTCCCTTCTTCCTGGGTTAAAATCAGTTGCAAAGGGAGAAAAAGAAAGCCAGTCTGTATTTTAAGTTCTTATTGCAGTAACTTCCAATCTCTAAAAACTTCCAGGCATCTCCTTCAACAGAATCTTAGTATAAATTTTCCTTTTGTCCTCTCCCTTCCCATTTATAACCAGAAGCTTTTAGATTTTTACCTTTTATAGAATAGTAGTATTTTCAGCATTCATTCGTTAATTCCATGTGGAAGGAGAGTAAACTTTCACTTGAAACACTTTCACTCGCCGCTTGCCAATCTCTTCTGGAAACAAAGTATCTTTCAAACAAAAAACCAAATCTCAGATTTCAGGGTGTTAAATATATCCTCTAATCCCAGTTCAGCCAAAATAACTTTCGCTTCAAAAATTTCTCCTTCTTCCTCCAGCACGATCTTATCCGGTTGCTGACTTCTTTGTGGCGGCCATTGCTGACCGCCGCTGGACCGACTTGAGAAAAGGAGGTTGTGCCGGGTGGGGAAGGGGTCTGCGAATACCCCAACCCCTTGTCCGGATCCTCCTATCTTCGGTTGCCTCTACGGGCAACCTTATCCTCCGGACCCGTCTGGGTCGGAGGAACTGCGCGCTAGCGCGGCGGGGATCGCAGAGATCGCGAAACCCCACCGCCTCCGAAGCCGACAAACCGGAAGAGCTCGGGTATGGATGGATATATTTCTCCAGATATATTACACTTAAATCCCCGTTATGTCCAACACTCCTGGAAATTATCAGATGTTGAGGTAGATTGTTCATTAATAGTAATTCTGACTTATGATGAAGGCTTGCTGTGTTTCCAAGTGCAAGTCTTTCTCAGCATTAACTGCCCAAGGTCTTTAAAAAATGGAATGTCAGAGATGCTAAAAATATGACTTTCTTCTGTCTTTAAACAATTTCTGTGCCAATTTACTGTGTGACCCTTGGTTCTTTTCTATGCTTTGGGTCTTGGTGAATAATTTATTAAGCCACTAAATGAAGAATAATTGAAGTTGCAGGTTTAATTCTGCGAAATAAACTTCAGATATCGACCCTTATCTCATGGGTGTCAAACTTGTGGCCTGCGTCACGTACTGGCCCCGCCCCACCCGGTTTAGCGAAGGGGAAAAAAGTCCCGATATGTCACATGATGACGCCGTGATGACTCGAGTTTGACACCCTGCCTTATCTGATTCAGGGCTATGGGATGGGAAGTATGAAGCTTTTCATGTTTTCTCTCTCATCACATTATTGATCTGAATTTTCTATCTGGACTGTCTCCCCTTCCTCATCCCCCAACACATCTGGTATTATTTGCATTGGGGAATAAACATGTTTATACTGGCAGTTCTTTCCCCTAAGTGTTCTAACCTAGGCTTCCCCAAAAAGCACTGAGCAGACTCTTTGTCCCAGCAAACCCCCTTTTATTAAACAAAGGTGAATTTCTTGCATTCACTTTCAGCCAAAGGCCTGGCAAACAGTCTTTTAAGGGTGTAATTAGGAGCACAGACCTTATCTAGCTTGGAGAGCTGCCAAGTAAATATTTTCAAACGCAGTGCTGACAAGGAAGGACTCAGCACAAAGTCTCTGAGATGCACAGACAGATCTTCACACTGCTGCAATGAACAAATGAATTGTTTCCTGAAAAAGCCCCCTCCCCTTTTTCTCCTCTTTTAATCCCCATGGGAGGGGCCATTCACCGTCCACCTAGGGCTTTACTCCCACATCAACCCTTAGTTTGTAATTGTTCTTTTCTTTTGGCAGCTCTGCGCATGTGTAGGCTGGGAACTGGCTCCAGCTGTTCCCCCACCTCACTGCTGTCTGACTCCAAAGGCAGCTGATAACCGCCAGACTGCCCTGGCTCCATCTCTGCCTCTGATGCAGAGCCCTCATCCGAGTCTTCCTCAGCCTCCAGGATCGGCCCATGTTCCTCCCCAACCTCCTCACTGTCCGACTCTGCTGCCAGCTCCGCTAGCTACTGGCGGGCCATAACACTAAGTAGACATGGATGGGTCTATAAAGTCATAGGGAAGCAACTTTAACATAAAAGGATTTTGTTTAGCTTTTAATCTGGAGCAAGGCTAGAGCAGGGACAAGTCTTCCCATCTTGAACTGGATTGGTTCCCTACACCTGCTGTTTTCAGTCTTGTGATTGACTTACCACAGAAAGATTCCAAGTAAAGTTTGTTTTCTTTAACAAGAGGGTTGTATTTTGAAGTGCACATACGAATGCACGCACTCAGATAACGCAGTATTTTTATACACCTTTATTCAGACTTCAGGATGAGTGGGATATCAGCAAATGTGCCAAAGACTAAATCAGTACATAATTCTTCAAACACAATACATTTAATTCAAACAATTATTCTATAAATCTATTCAAACGTCTGGATGAATAAAATGGTTTTAACTACTGGTTTCCAGGTGTTGGGGCCGATCAACCTCTCTGAATACCATTGGGGCAGCACATCAATCTTTGTTATGTCAAAGTTGATATACATTGCGTTAAATGGGACATGGCCCGGAGACTGCAGTGAAAGTGTTGGAAGAAGCCTTTAGCATATATGCTCGGATAATTGCTGGGAAATTTCTACTAGAGCTTGACCACCCATGAAGATTGAATTGTGATGGCAGAATAAACAATGCGCTGTCTAGAAATTAGTATAGTCTCTGAACACATAGTTATTGTTTATCCCTGAGCTTGGGAATGTGGCAGCCTTGGGTTTTAATGAGTAACCATTAAATTTTCCTCCAGCAACCGAGAAAATGAGACCAACTTGAATCAAGACTGCTTAAAACAAATTTTGAAAATTGCATGGATACTTTAAAAAGCTGTGAATTTCCTGTGTTTTGTATCGTAATATGTTATTTTATCTAACTCTGCAAAGGTTCTATAGCTCTCTCAGTGGCAGAAGACCAAAGGAAAGTGAACACATTGAGTAAGAGGGTTTGATTTAGGCATCTAAAATGGAAACTATAGACCAAGGGTCTTCAAACTTGGCAAGTTTAAGACTTGTGGACTTCCACTCCCAGAATTCCTGAGCTAACATGACTGGAGGAGGAATTCTGGGAGTGGAAGTCCACAAGTCTTAAAGGTGTCAAGTTTGAAGACCCTGCAATAGATTAAGAAGCAGCTTTTGTGGACAAATGCATTAGATTCTTTATCCTGCCTCTCCTTCCTTTTTATATTCACACCTTTTCTTCCAGGAGCCTGAAACCGGACTTTGTCTTGATCCGCCAGCATGCCTACAGCATGGCTCGTGGTGGAGACCATCGCGGCATTGTTATTGGCTTGCAGTATGCAGGCGTGCCCAGCGTCAACACTTTGCATTCTGTATACAACTTCTGTGACAAACCTTGGGTGGTGAGTGGCAGAAGATAATAATTGAGCAAAGAACCAGATCGATGCCACTGTACTGTAGATTCTGTATTAGAACTAAACATAGAAAATTTAATATTGTAAATTAAGGAACGTACTAAGGTGGAGGACTTGCCCTTGTTTCTTTATTTTGTGAAAAAGAGGTATTCGGGAGGGCTTACTACACTTTACTAATTTAGTTTTAAGCTGCTTTTGGATGTTGTAAAATGTTCAAATACAATTATCATTCATCATTCCTACAGTTAAAGAAACAATTAAACAACACCTTTCCAACAAGAGAAGGTAGCAATTTTTTTAAAAAAGCAAGTAATGTCAACTAATTAAAACGTCTGAGTAAACAAAAGTGCTGAAATAATTGCAGTGTTGTATTAGTTACACTTTCCACAAAGAAGCTCTTTGTCATCACCTAATCTATCCAAGATGCCAACTCTCTTATCTCATAGGTAAGCTAGTTTAGAAGAGATGATCCTAGAATTATCTGGTCCCCAAATTCTTTATGTATTTAAAAGATAGGCATGAGTGGCACTGTAAGTTGGACTTGGAAGGAGATGGGTAATACTATTTTTCTTGGTTGGGTGAGTTATCAGTCATGCTGCATTCCACATTAGCAGAACCTTTTAGCTTGTCTTTGAGGATAGCCCATGGACAGCATATTACAAAAATGGCCAAGTCATGCATGTCTAGGCTGGCTGCGTAATATGTCAGCACCTCCCTAGGAGTCAGCTAAGTGTTACCGATGATGGTGGACATTGTGTAGGATTTCTGACATTTGAAGTTTGTTCTGCTAATATTATGAAATTATATTATGAAATTATGTTCAGGCTCAAGTAGAGGGAAGGAAGAGGGAAGGAGTTGCAAAGAGAGCGGTTGATAGTAAAGTTAACCTTAGAAGCTTGTGGAAATAGATTTAGGAATATCTTCCTTGTTTCTTACTGCACTGTCTCTCCAATAGTTTGCCCAGATGGTCCGCCTGCATCGCAAGCTCGGTCCGGAAGAATTCCCCCTCATTGACCAGACATTCTATCCCAATCATAAGGAGATGGTAAGTTGGACTGGCATGTGGAAGGCTGAGGATCTTTCTGATTATGTGCTGAGACTAGCACATTCTGAGTGCTCTGGCCCCTTTAATAATGAAAAGGGCAAGTAGCTATTTCTGAGCTGGACCATTGAGAATGAACATGTTTATGCATATATCTATGCATATAGCTATCATTAAAGTGGTTTTCAGATATAAAACATATCAGAGTCATTCCTTCTTAGCCAGCATGTCTTCATTTTCCTGTTCAAAGATGAGTCATGTATGACAAGGCTTGACTTCTGAATGAAGTGGCCATACTTCAATCTGCACTAATTTGAGTTTTTAATCATCTGTTCGGGGTTAACGTGACTACAAAAAGGGACATAGACTGCATTTGGGCAAATGTTTTCTCATAAATCTTCTAAGGAAAGACTTTGTCTAGTGGAGGCAGAGGTGAAATGCTCCTATGTTGCCAATAATGCTTGCAAGAAATCATTTTTATCTTAAAAGTGATGAAATTATTTTTCTCTTATAAGTGAAAACAAATCTTGATAATTACTTTAATTAATGTAACAGATAAAAGATTAGTTTAATGAATCTAACATAATAACTCATATAATGTAATGTAATATATTGAACAATCAACATACAGTAATTCTGGGTATACAAAGGCTCAGATTGTTTAGGTTGCACTTTGCTGGTGAACTGTTCTTAAATATGGACCCTCTTAATTTGCTTCAGTATTCAATACTTACTCTACCATCATACTACTTGTTTGTGTTTGCAAGTAGCACACCCCTTTTTCTTCCTATGGAAAACTTGGAAAATGTATTCTTATTCTCATTTACAATATTTGTGTTCTCTTTTTCCATCTTAGCATCTCCTGGAGGTTAATTTACACTTGTGACATAGCAACCCCTTCTCACAACTTCATTCCTCCCTTCCATCCAGTTCTTTTTATTGGGAGGTGTGGGCAGAGACTTTAAAACCGATATAATCCTAGTATAATTCTAAAACACAGTGATGAAAACCAAGCTTGTAGAAGGTCAGCTTACAATTTCAGGGATTGTACAATTTACTTGAAGCTCTGCAGATCAGCCCTTGCCCCCATGGCTTGCCTCTCTGTGTGATTAAGGGTTTTAGAATGTACCAGTTGGGCCTCTATAGTGCCTGCTCACTTTTGAACTGCCGAGAAGCCACATATTACTACAGTTATACCTTAAACAGGTTTGGAAGGGGACTAAGGTTCAAAATAAGCATCAATGTTCTCAGAAAGTAATATAATATCCAAACAAAGGAGAAGTTATTTAAAGAGCACTCCTCGTAGTTATTTTCAAAGTGCAGAATAATTTTGTGTGGTCTTGGGATACAAGGATGGTTTGGCTAAATGTCATTTCCCTTTCTTATCCTTTTCCTTTCTATAGATAGCACTCTTGGCAGGAACTCAGCCATTCCTTAAAATGCATACTTTTCTGCTCTTTCTTCTAAATCCTGTATGTGTGCGTATTGCAATCCTTTGATCTTGCAGTTATTCAGTGATGGCTTAAAAATACTTCTCCTGTGCTTAGAGATATGCAGTTGTTAATGACGGTTTCATGTTTCCACATTGGATATTTGGCTGAGCTGTGCAGCTTTGGAAGATGGTTTCTTTACTCCTAACCCAGGATGTGGGCAGTGGAATGGTAAACTTAGGATACCCAGACAAGAAGAAAGACTAGAGTTATAAGGGAAAACTGGAAGGCCCTTTGGAGGCTGTTCTACAGACTACTGAAAGCTTCTTCTGTTCCTTTTGTGAAAATTATCTGCATACATTCTAGGATTTTTTCTCAGAAAAAAACATCTAAAAGTATTTCCTTGGGTTTTCCTTAGAGGAACCACTGTGTCCTACTGTAGAGGCTATTGCCAGAATCAGTACAGAACTTGAGCAAGCTTAATTGTTGGAATTGGCATTTATTTAAAAAGAGACAACTCAGATACAAACGGAGGGATTGTCAGGGAGAGGAGTACCACTCCAGAGTCCATAAGATGTTACTGCCTCAGGAGGCGAGACTTGCGAAGGGACCCAGGTCCTTGGGAACTCAGGGATTGCCAGGTGCAGAAGTTAGCGCTCTCAGACCGAGGCAGGCAAGCCAGGCGCTTGGCCTGAAGGCCATCCCATATCCGGGACATGATCCCATCTGTCCATAGGCACTGGTTGTCAGAAGAGATGAAACATGGCATGGAAAGGCAGGACATGACCTGTTGAAAGAATGGCAGAAGAACATAAGGACAGCGTGAGGGAGATGTTCCTCTTGAATATCACATAAATACTCCATTATTGCGTCTCTTAATTTCTTAGTTCTACGTTGGTGTAATCTAGGACAAGCAATCAAATAAGATGGGGCCAAAAACAACCCAAGGTTGTTGAAAATTGGAGATTTATATCTTATCAGGTATACATCATTTATTATATCTCCAGTCTTGGAGAATTTGTTCTGATTTTAATAGAATATACTATATGCTTTGAATTGAGCAAGGACTAAAGGACACATGACATTGGCTGTGTCATTGCTATATCCCTTTACAACCAACACTCAGGCAAACTTTAACTTTAACCCCATTTTTCCAAGTCACTTCACTGTTATCCACCCCATAATTCATTATTTACCAGAGTTGCTCATTCCCTGTTTAATCTGTGCCTATGTGTGGATGAACAATTGATTCTACATGTGACAAGCTGCATCTTTGTAATCTTCCCTTCTCCCTTTTTTAAAGATTGCAAATACACCCACTATTATCCTGCTTTATCCTTCTAGCTTTCCAAGAGGCTAGAAGCTTTTGCTTCTTATTGGTTGTCAAGAAGGAAAAATCCTTTCGATTCAGAATGGAAATTCAGGATATTAATCTTTTTGTAGTTTTTTTTTTTAAATTTCTATCAAGATCTGAATGAGAGTTGTGGTGGGCAAGCATGGAAAACAAAATTTTGTTCCAAATCTCCTCCTCCAAAACCAAAAATTTTGGAGGAGATTGGCTTCTTATCTTCCAGCTCAATCATGTGCATAGAAACCTATGGAACTCTGTACTATCATCTACATGGATTGCATTTACTAGATGAATTGCTAGATAAAGCTATAAATATCATATGGATAGCCTTTACCAGGCTGATGCCCTCCAGATATGTTTGACCTCAATCTGCATGATTTCCCAGCTAGTATAGCCAATGACCATTAAACCTCGAGATTTTCAGAATTGTAACCTTAACCAAATGGAGGGCAATAAGCAGAGGAAAGTTATGAGCTCTAATTTCAGCTTTCAGGATAAGAAGGAAACACCCCCCCCCGTGTGTGTGTAATTTTTTTTGGCTAGCCTGCAAATCTGCCTGCAAGCATTTGCTTCTGCTATCAGATCCCTGAGACAGATTATTTGCTAGACCCAGACACTCACTGTGCAGTTGCAGCCCTTGCTGTAGTCAAGACTCAAGCCTCGTTTCTGTGCAAGAGAAAGCTGAGACCACGGCTGGATGAAGGAACAGGCCGTGATCATGACACGATTGCCATCTATCATCCCTATTGGCCAAGAAAGAGAGAGAAATTAAAACAGGGAATATAAGCATTCTATCCGATACATTAGTTGCAGATTTTACTTTTATAATCAAGCTTTGGCTTGCTGAGTTTCCTGTAAATATGTTAATATTGTACCTCTTCACCACCATAAGTGAAGCACTATACATACTATTTTTCCCTTCCAGGGATGAATAATGAAATTAAATGTGGCTTCTGTTGTAAAGCAAATTCTTTGCCAACATTTTTTAAACTCGATCCCCTGAATGAATAATGCGTATAGAGTTTTGGAGTTGTTGGGTGCATTTGTTTTTTAAATTTGGGCTTCTTCCTTTGTTGGTATTGCATTGACTTAGTAAAAGGAGAATTCTATAAAATATCTCTCCTGCTCACTCCAGATATTTTATTAAGGCTTTATTCTTTAATATGCCAAAGGCAAAATTGAAGCTAAAGATTAGCTTAGATTTTAGCGAAACATTGGGAAAAAAGATGCTTTAACAGTATGGGTTATATTTGATAGTGGACGCAGGAGGGGAATCTCTGGAATGGCTTAACCAAAGACCAGACAGCTATGACCTAACCATGAGATAGTTCTAATCTGTATTGCAGATTCTTTGTTAAAACAGAATATAGATTAAATCAAGGTTTCTTCCAAAATTTGAGACAATGTGACATCTTTTTTCAATTAACAAAGTTGGATACACACTGCGAAATCAAATCCCATACTATTCATATGTGCACATAGCTTTCGGTGCATTTAGTATAGGGTTAAAGTATCTGTGATAGGTAATAAAGTTTTGTGTTCTGTATTTTGGGCAATTAATTCTGGATTTAAATTTATCTTTCCCACAAAACAGACTTCTGCTTTTCTTTTCTTTTTTTTTCCACTGAGAGCAGAAACATATTGTTTGAGTTGTTTGTTATAAGCAGCTTTGAGGTTGGCCTTGGCAGAACCACTCACTATGGGGTAAAACTGTTCCTGGATTGTGTCATTTCAGACTGCAGGTGGGGGCTTAGTTTTGAATGCTTAGTTGAAAAAAATTCACTGCACACAAAAAGTAGATGTTAGAGAGAAAAGCTTTGGCCTGGCCTAGTTTTTCCATGACGTGCTGGTTTTCTAAATGTAAGAGGTGATTGTTTTTCTTTTGGGAATAACTCTCCAATACGTAGCTTCATACTTATAGTTGCAACCAAGATACATTTTCTTGAGGTGATTACCTAGATTAGAGTGAGATTATATGACAAATATTTTAAATAAATGGTATGAATGAATACAGTTCATAATATAAAGAATGCCTACAAAATCAATATGTTGGGCAGGACTAACAAAAGAGCTAAATTTTACAAGGAGCTGTGGACTTCCTATTATGTTCTCTGTCTTGGAGACATGTTATGTTTCATCTTATCAGTTTACTATTGCTAATATAATAAATTTGAGACAATATGGCGTCCATTTTCAATTAAATGAAATGTGATATGCACTGTGAAATGGCAAATTTTTTTTAGACAAAAGTCTTTTCCAGTTCTCTATGAAATGTTAAGGCTTTGTTTTGCCATTGAATTACAGCTTCAAAAGATTGGCAAACATTAGGTACTACTAAAACTGAAACCAACTCTGAATAGTTGGGTCTTTCAGATACAGTAGTTTTAAATTATTTGTGGAGGGAAAATTCACAATTCTGTCCTCTTCCTTTTATGCTAAATATGACAGATTTCTCCAGTTTTTCCTCCCATTATTTATGTTCTTCACAAGAATATCACAAGTCTTGCTTTGAGACATTTTTCATCATGCTCAAATCTGTTTTTTATTAAGCATCCAAAACAAAACTCCAAATTCTTTAGCTATGGAATATTTTACTGATTTTCCAACTAGGGCCCATGAAGGTATATACCATGCCATACTATAGTCCCTGATACAAACATAAATATAAACATATATATTTAAAAACCAGCTTTTAGCTAGTTTAAAAATCTTGGAAGAGTATCAAATCTCACAAAAGTTTGTTGTTGTCACAATTTTGTTAGCTGCTTGCTGTTCTTGCCTCATATTTCATAAGATTTAAGCTGGAAATACCAAATTCTTATGAGATTTGGCAAACTTAATGATATTTCACCTATTAATATTATTAAAGAAATTTTGGAACCTTGTGGCTGTTACCAATGCGATTCCTGTGTGTATTTTGTTCCTGCATATGCTAGGTTACTGACCTTGACTGTTAATTCTAAAAAATGTATGATAATGTTATAGTGGCCTACGCAAAGATAAAAAAATAAAAATGTCTGAATTTGTTTTCAGTTGTTCCTGGTCTTAGGGATCACTCTGTACCTGCAATGACATATTCTTCCCCTTTGAGTGGGCCCTTGTGTTCATAACCACAGAGGCTTTCCATAGCTGGAGTGTAGAGAAAGCGGACATCTTGCATCTCTTCTGGCCCCTTATATACCTGGAGAAAGAGAAGAACAGGAATGTGTACAGGGATGGAGAGTTATTCAGATCAAGAAGGGACTACCATGTGGAAAAAAGGAAAGTCGAGGCTGCTACTTGATAGGAGGTTTTCATAACCCTACCAGAAGAACTTACATCGTATCTGCTATTCTAGGTTAGAGTTCAAATACCAGTTTCAGTATAAGCTGCTTGAACCAATAGATATCAACAAATTTCTCATTTTCTTAAAGTATGTGAAGACTATTGGCATGCTTGAATAACTTTAACTGGATTCCCCCCCCCCCCCATTTTTTTCAGACTTAAGCAATTATGGAGGAATGAGATAGCAATATAATAATCAGAATCCATGACATTTATAATGAAAAATGCAGAATTGAGGACTTGCAGATAAAGATATCCAGTGAATTTTGTTTCATATTATTTTCCAGAAATATTTTTTTCATAGACTTGTGTCTTTGAACTGTTGGATTAAGGCATTATAAAAAGCATCTTCTGTTAAAAGTCTGCTTAAAGGCAGATTTGGTGGAAGCTATTAGTTGGTTTCCTGGTTTCTTTCAACCATGGAAACTCACTGGATAATTTTGGACCAGTCACAATTTCTCAGAGTAGGTTACTTCCCAGTCTTGTAGTGAGGTTGCAGAAAGAAATGGAAATACTTATCAAATAATGAAAAGGAAGTGCTTACCTTGGTTGTTTTGATTTCATGGCGTATCCACCACACAGGTTCTCCCACAGAAATGTTCACATGCTGCTTGCTGACACTCACAAATTTGCCTCTTATCACTACAAAAAAAGAGGTGGCAAGTAACATCTTATTTTCCTCAATTCTATCATTAACTACTAGATATTTCTTTGGTTTTAGCTGAAGCATTGCTTGTGACCCTTTAAATTCCTGGAACCTCTGATACAACTCCTGGCTTGATTTAGTCAGCTTCAAAGCCTTAAAGTTCAATTTCTGCCTGGTATCCTTGAATCCTGCTGTAAAATGATACACAATGCCTGGGTAGGGTCAGTGGTTGTCCTTCAGCTTTTTATTCTGGGCGATTTTGAACTGGTTGTAGAGAGCAGGCAAGGGGCTCTTATCAAGAAATCTCTGGATTCTTTTCAGGATTTAGAGATATCTACTACACAGATTCTCATACAGTGAATCTGGAGTTACATTATCAGCTATTTTTTGGACCATTGAGAATTATTCTGTGACTATACAGTTGTTCTCAGAAAGTATGGGAAGGACATCTCTGTCTCTCTTCCTCACCACCTCCCCAGAATAGGTTTTGAGTATTACATCCTATGTTTGTGTGGAGATGGTGTATGACGGTGAAGGACTTGACTTCAGAATGAAAAGCCAATCTGAACAATCTGAAGACCAAACCACTCAAGCAGCTAGTGCATAAATACCACTTCAGTAATTGGTAACAAGAATAACAAAGGACATTAAATAGATGAAAACATGTTTACATGTATCTCAGATCTGACAACACAGCCACAAACATCTCTTCCACAATAGTATCTTTCAGTTAAGTTGACTTGAACTTTCAATTATCTGTTGCTGAGTGTATAGTAACAAAGTCATGGGCGAATCTGCACCAATTTAAAGAAAACTGCAGGAGAGAAAAATGCGAAAAAGCAATCTGTCTATCCCTTAGCCCCATGCCTTTCCTGAAATTCCTTTCTATGAATTTTTCTATCTAGAAGAATGTGGAGGAACAAAATGGTGGGGGGTTTTTTTCTCTTCTCTCAGCTTCTCTAAACTGTGGCTCACTATGTTTATGTGTGCTATGCTAACTGCACTGTGTTATGAATTCAGAATCAGAAAACCATGGACTGGTATAGTGCTATATTGTTAAGTTATGTTTGGGAGGAAGCAGAGTTCAGGTATAAACTACCTGCTTGATATGCGGAAGATCCCAGGTTTAAAATTCAGTTATCTCTAATTAAAAGAATCAGATGGCAGGTAACGGGACTGACCTGAAGAATGTAAAGTTATGTTTGAACATCATGCTATGTTGTAGCAAATGTTTGTTATAATTGCAAACTGAATGCATTCATTCCCATATATTGTTTTCTTCCCATCTCTACCACACGATAACATATTCCGCTCTTATTTGTTTAGTTGTAGAAATGTCAAAAGGCTGCTGTTTCAGGACATCTGTCAACCTGTGTTTTGTTTTAGAGTAGCTTTATCCATATGAAACCATACTTTGATATCCCTTTCCTAAATGACGAATTCTTAGCTGCAACGGGACACTACTTGAGGGCTTACACACAATATTTTTTAATGACAAAACATGTGTGAATGTAGCCAGAACTGGTCAGAATAGCTAGTATGGGGATCTGATCTGACTCTGATCTGCAATAAAACTATAAATTTGTGTTATGATTTAATATCAGTTTGTTCTAATGTAATATCCTTGTGACCATCTGGAAGTTCACTGCATGATTCTGAATATCATCTCAGCTCCCCCGTCAGAGTCATTGTCTGAATAAATTGGATGAAGGGAACACTATAGATGCTGATTTGAGTTTATGGGGGAAAGGCAGGATATGAATTAAGAGACAGATATACAAAGAAGCAGAGATCACCTAACCTTGTGCTAAAGGCATTAAAATAGACTGAGCAGGTATTTCGTTACCCAGAGGTGAATACTTGTTCTTTTTCCAGCTGTTTCTCTTATTCTTGCCTGAATGTTATATAAAATCCAGGCATTTTTCAAACAATGAAAACAAAACTGAAAAATCTCCAAAGATTTAAAAAAATTGAAGCCAAAAGAGTTGAATAGAAAATATGTTGTGCGTTAGAATTGGACATGCAGATTAAACTTGTCCATCGCTTAACTTGTTTAAATTGAAGGTACTGAATTTTCTACTAAGAGATATTCCAAGCTGGTAAACAATGAACTTCCAGAAATATGGGGATTGATTCTATTGAATAAAGGAACAGCAACATAGATTGTATTTAAGAGCACCTTATAGGAACAGTGCTAAACATCTGCGATTTGTATGTGCATAATATCATAATACTTAATAAGATTTCAAAGGGAATAAATTCCTATATTTAAATATTTCCACAAACAGGCAAGATGGATAAAACCTCAGCATTCCCTGATACAAAACAAGTTTCCGTTTAGACTGCCAATTTATTTAGCAAGGTTGGGAGCCATCTCCTCTGCCTTTAACAGTTGCCTGATCTCAGCAAAGGAAAATTTTCTGGTATACATTAAATTTGGAAGGTGGGGGAGGGGGGAATAGCATAATTTCTATACTAGACTGCTATGGAAAATTACAGAAATTCTGCCAGAAGGAAAAATAAATAAATAAATAAAAGCTGGCAATCTTATTTCAGTTGTAATAGGCTGAGGAGTTGATGGGTAGAAATCTTCTCAGCCTTTATTCTTTGGAAGTGTTCCAGAATAATTAATTTATAGTGGTTCTAAAAGTCCTTCAACCTCCCCTTCTTACAAATGAGAACATTACGGCTTCAAATCATAATCATTATGTATTATTTCCAGGACCAGTGATAAGCATGTTTTTCAGTGCCAGTTGCTGGGAAACAAACAGAGGTGCTTGGAGGCATCTAGTTAAATACTATAGGACTCAAAATGCTGGCTTTAATAGATGGTGGCAGACAGGTAGTTTATCCAGCAGAGCTCCTCTTCTATTTTTTGTTTGCTAGAAATCACACGTGTTTCGGGTAAGAGGAAGGAGATGAAACATCAGTGTTGCCGATTGCAATCCCATCTTTCTCTTTCTTTTTTAACCTTACGGTGTTTATAGCTTTTATTTTTACAACTTTATTCACCCCAGGAGCTATGCGGGTCACCAAGTCCAACCCTTTGCTGATGCGGAAGATAGATATTTCTCTGATCTGTAGTCATTTAGACAACTGGGGAAAAAATGAGAGTGGAAGAGTTTGCTACTTTTCCAAGGGAAACTGTTCCACTATCAAGCAGTTTATGCCGCCAGCTCCTTAGAAAGTTCTTACTACTGATTAGTTAGCATCAGTGGTGGTATTCAAATAAAGTTGCCACCGGTTCGGTGGGCGTGGCTTGGTGGCTGCGCTTTGCGCGCATGCACACACTTTGCGTGCACGTGCGTGCCAAACATGCACTTTGTGCAGACTCAGAGGGGTTCTAACTTGCCTCCTGCAAGCCTGCACAATGGTGGTCGCTGCAGCAGGTGCCGCACGGTGCTATTCTGCGCCGCGCAAAGCAGCTGCGCTTTGAATTCTGGCCATAAAAGTGAGTATGGGAGCCCGGGCGGGCGGGTGGTTCAACCACAGAGCAGCGAAGAGAACCAGTTCGGTCTCCACTGCTCATCGCCGCTACTGGTTCTCCAGACCCGGGCAGAACCGGTCGAATACCACCACTGGTTAGCATAGCTTATCTTGTAATGTGAAACCACTGATTTAATTTACTGTGCCCTGAAGAGTGGCTGAAGATTAAAGAACCTAATTATTGAGAAAATAATTTCTGAATTTGGAAGCATATGCACAAAAAAATGACTTGACAAACATGTAAGTATATAGTAGATCACAGTTAATGAAATTTGTGAGAGAGGGATAGACAGCAGACTGATGGACTATAGCAGAAACAATAACTTGAGAGAATGAGATAAGACACAGGGGAGAGAACGATTGAATTTTTATTACTGTATCTATGATCCAGGCACTCACCCATATCAGCGTTGCAGTAGGCAGACTGAGGATGTCTAGGGGCGCAGGAACAGGCTGCTGTTGGATCTGCCTTCAGACTGAGGAGAAAAACACCGACCACAAGGAATCTGCACATTTTAGAATCCATTTTGCAGGGAGGAGGCGAGGAGAGAAGTCACTCAGATGCAGCCTGCAAGACAGTGGCAAAGTGTTATTCCAGAAGAAGAAGTGGCAGGAAATGAAGGGGTGTGAAAAGGAACATCAAATATGAAGTACCAGTGGAAACTCCTGGACTTGGGCAATACAGCTAGAGACAAGGAGGGGAATTCCTTACTGCCTGGATGAACACAACTCTTTGTGTTTTGTGGTATGGGCTGGGCAGGCAGGGCAGGATCTAAATTGAGGGTTAGATGACTGAAGGAATAAGCCCAGTGTGAGGAAAGACTCTGGTTTCATTTTGCTCAATTCATTTACGGTGGCCTCTTCATACCCTCCTCCACCACCCGGCACAGCCTTGGATATTTACTTGAAAGAAGAAAGCCTTAGCAGAGCTCGGAGTGACAACCTGGCTGAACAACCATTTCTAACTTCAGAGGTTCCTGGGTGTCACAGGAAAAAAAAAAAACGGGTAAAAGAGAGGGTGCTGAGGCTAAAAGAAGGGGAAGGTCTTCCTGGAAATGCTCAGTTTTACCAGAGAAATCAGCTGAAATTTCCAAAGTGGGGAGGTTACAAAGGGATCCCCTTGAGGTGGGAAAGAGGATCTAAAGAGGACTTGGTGCGCTGTAAAAGAATGGCCCTTCTCCTCACCTTTCTCTCTGTTGCAGTCCAGGCGTCTCCTGCCACTTCAAGGCTGCAGCTCCCAGCCCGGCAGGGTTGGTATTTAAAGCTCACCCCGCTTCCCCCATGACTCCCCCTGCTTTTCCTGTCCTCTTTGCCAAGGAGGCGTGACTGATCCAGCCTGTGGTTTTTAGCAGAGAGTCAACCCTGCCAGGGTGGGGTGATCAGTGCCTTTACAGATGGGGAGGAAGGAGCAGCATTAGCAACTTCAGAGGGAAGAATTTGTCAGGAAGTTTTGGATTACTCAACTGAAAAAGAGAGTGGGTGATGATGGCTTAGAAGGCTGTCTTTGAAGGGGGGGTGGAGGCAGGCAGGTGAAAATTCAAAGGGTGTCCAGTGGGTGGCACTATAGAACTGGTTCCCTCTCAGAATGTCGGCCTTATTAAAGTACTGTAGATGGTATGGTTTAGCACTCCGGCCTATTATTTCTCACTTGTTACCTGACTGCCCTTGCCCGTTTTCTCTCTGTTGATACCTGCATCCATGTAGTCAAACTGGGCATAGTCAGTGAGAGATTAATAAGCCAGTCTGTGATTTGAAGGAAGGACAAACTTTTCAGACAAAATGAATATGCTGAAGTTATGGTATACAACGTGAACGGTACGGGACTGAAGACATACTAACTTAATAGAATGGAATTGAATGGAACTGAACAGAACGGAACAGAACAGAAAGATTATGCAACCTTGTGAGGGCTCTGAATTTTCCATTTGTTAAATCATATAAAATTTGAACTTTCTATCAATGGTGGATTGTTTTAATGAAAATATCATCTCACAAGGTAAACTACAGCCTGTGGAGATTCACAGTCATCCAGGTCATGGTTGTCCCAGAGGTGCTTTTTCAAGAGGCAACTGGACTTTCTTGTTTTTCTTTAAAGACGTTTCGCTTCTCCACCCAGAAGCTTCTTCAGCTCTGACTGAAGCTCTATTCCCCACCATCCAGTCAGAGCTGAAGAAGCTTATTGGATGAGAAGCAAAATGTCTTCAAAGAAAAACAAGGAAGTCCAGTTGCCTCCTGATAAAAGCACCTTTGGGATCACCAGCTAAACCTTTTCCTTCATGACAAGTTCTTTCCTCCTCTGTATCATACCTCTATGTTTCTCATTACAGGTAGCTCTCCACTTATCAAACATAACAGAGCCTGCCCATTATGGTCATAAGTCATGACATCATAAAACGGGTCACTCATATAACCAGAAGACCTAAATGAACCCATTGTTAACTAATTGTTTGTTTCGTTGGAAATGGGAAGGGAAAACGTTGAAAAAAAAATGGTCACATGACACTGGGATGCTGCAAAAGGCTGTAAATGCAGGCCGGTTGCCAAGCGCCCAAAATGCAACCACACTACCTCAGGGGGAGGGCTAGTTCAGGACTAGGTTTCCAGTACTCCCGGGGAGGTCTGTCATACCTTTGAATGGTTGCGAAGCAATCAGTCATAAGTTAAGGGCTACCTATATGAGCCTCAGGTTTGCTTGTTTATTTATTTTTAAATTTATATGCTTCCTTTCTCACTGATAAGGTGGCTCTGGGCAATTACAGTCAAAAGATAAACATAAAAGCAATTAATACAGACCCCCAAACCAAGTGGTAAAATCAGATTTTGATACCCTTCTAAAAGACCAAAGGGTGTGAACAGTTCTCAATTCTGGTGGTCAAATATTTCATGGAAAAGGCTCTTCTCCTTGAGCCCACCAGCCAGAGTTCCTTATGGAGTCCAGGATGCTGGAGTGAATGGGGCAGACTAGTCCCACTGGGGCAAGACAGCTCCTCAGATATCTCAGCTATTCAAGGAGAGAAGCAACCTAGAACTAAGGAGAAATTTCCTGACAGAACAATTAATCAGTGGAACAACTTGCCTTCAGAAGTTGTGGGTGCTCCAACACAGGAGGTTTTGAAGAAGAGATGGGGCAACCATTTTTCTGAAATGGTGTGTGGTTTCCTGCTTGAGCAGGGGTTAGACTAGAAGACCTCCAAGGTCCCTTTCATCCCTGTCATTTTAATATCCTTTTTTGCTGCCTTGGTGTCAATGTGCTTCGCTCCTGAATTGCAATAACAAACCATTTGTGAACAGTTTTTCTAAAATGTTAAGCACTTATAATTGAAAGCATTTTAGATTAGGAAAAAAGAATTTGAAAAATAAACAACATCTGTGTTACATCTTTGCTGACTTTATATAATTTTTACTGCAGAGTTAATTTTCAGAAATACTTTGGATTTAATCTGTGTTTACTGTCGTTTTTTGGTTGTCTGTTTGAAGTATCTCTCTTGGTGGTATTGTACTTGGGTATCTGCTATACAAATCTAGTTTAACTCTGTAATGGAAAACATGAGCAACACTAATAAAATTAATACAACGTTTTGAACATTTCAGGAGATTTGACTGGCTACTCCCATAAAATTGAATAGTATTTTATTTATTAATATATAAAAATACTGTACACATTAATCTATACTGTCAATAAATTAATTTACTGTCTATTAATCTAGATTGTTCCTTGTGACCTTATTTACTTCCCTTTGGGGAGAGGGGATGTTGACCACTTGATTTCCTGGCCATGCTTTTTTTTTTTAAAGCACTTTCAATAGCACATCATATAAAGTTGGATGGAGGTCACAGGTGAAGAAAAAGATTTCCCATCCTGTCATATTGTGATCTGCCAGAGAATTTGATAAACTGCTTGCCTGGTGGGCTTCTGGTTCAGATTGGTGGATTAGAAAGCTAAACAAATATCTTAAAAGAAGTAAGGGGGGGAAATGATTTGAACAATTTTAGCTATTTGTAAGTCTTTGGGAATCCTCTTTGCCCTTAGAAGATGGCACAAGAGCTTGTACCCTTGAAGCTATGTGGCTACTTCCTTTTTTAGTTGCTCCTACGTACAGTTTGTGGGCCATGCTGAGTACAACTAAGTGTCAAAACATAACTATTACAATTGTCTTTTACTGAATGACTCAGAAAAAGAGGTTCTAGATCATTTCTTCACAACTGATTAGTAAAAGTCAGCACATGTCTTGCTGTAAAAGCAAAAATCCTGAATGTCATCCAGACAGATGATAGTCAACACATGGCTACTTCTGCGTAAACAGTAATCCTGGATGTCACTTATCCAGACTAATAGTCAGCACACAGTCAATTCTGCAAAAGCAAAAATGGCTAACGATGCTTTGTTTATATTGATAAGGATGATTACCCCAAACATTAATGTACTCCTTGTTCTGTTGGCTAGACAAAGTTCCAAATTTGAATGTATAAGGAATCGTGTTGAGGGCCAGGCATCTCACCCAGCATAAAATTTCCCAAAAAGAAAAAAAATCTAAATAATATATCTAGTGCTTGTTTATTTATTTAAAACAATTGGGGTGTGCTTTTGCAAAATCACCTGATCTGAAGGATACAATGTAAGACTAGGATTGTCTTTGAGTTGCAAGCCAGGATCTTCTGGTTGTTATCTTGGTGTTTACTTCATTTTTAACACTATGTAAAACCTATTTTAGAATTTATACTCTATTTTTTATTATTTCCTGACTGAAATTTTCACCACTTTTTAAGCAACTATTATAAAAGGCGCTACAGGAGTTATAAAAATGGGTACAAATATAGCCCTAGGGCTTAAGTTGTGGTAACTCTGATATAAAGGTTAGTGCTACTTTTTCTTACCATTTCATAAAAGCCCACACTGTGCCCTTTCTCAATCTTATTCTACGTAAGTGGTTATGTATGCAGTTGAGTATATGGGATGCTATGTTACCATGTCAGAATAACAGAGTTGGGAAGGACCTTGAAGTCTTTTAGTCTAGCCCCTTGCTCAGGAAATCCCTTGCTCAGGAAACCTGTCCCACTGCTCAGGAAACTTTATACCATTTCAGAAAATGGTTGTCCAATCTCTTCTTTAAAACTTCCAGTGTTGGAGCATTTACAACTTCTGGAGGCAAGTTGTTTCACTGATTAACTGTTGTAACTATCAGGAAATTTATTCTTAGTTCTAGGTTGGTTCTCTCATTGATTAGTTTCCATTCATTGCTTCTTGTCCTGCCCTCAGGTGTTTTGGAGAATTGCTTGACTCCCTCTTCTTTGTGACAACCCCTGAGATATCGGAGGACTGCTATCATGTCACCTCTAGTCCTTCTTTTCATTAAACTAGACATATCCAATTTCAGCAACAGTTCTTTATATGTTTTAGCCTCCAGTTCCCTAATCATCTGTGTTGCTCTTCTCTGCACTCTTTCTAGAGTCTCAACATCTTTTTTATATCATGGGGGCCAAAACTGGATGCATTATTCCAAGAGTGGCTTTACCAAGGCATTATAAAGTGGTATTAACACTTCATGTGATCTTGATTCTCTCTCTCTATTAATGCAGCTTAGAACTGTGTGGACTTTTTTTGCAGCTGTAGTGCACTGTTGGCTCAGTTAAGTGATTGTCCAGTAGGACTCCAAGATCCCTCTCACAGTTACTACTATTGAGCCAGGTACCACCTATACCATACCTGTGCATTTCATTTTTCTTGCCTAAATGTAAACTATTACTTTTTTCAACATTGAATTTCATTTTGTTAAATAGCACCTGATGTTCAAGTCTGTCAAAATCCTTCTGTATCTTAAGCCTATCTTCTGGAGTGTTGGCTATTTCTGCCAGCTTGGTGTCGTCTCCAAATTTGATGAGTTCCCCATCTATCCCCTCATCCAAATAATTGATGAAGATGTTGACGAGTCCTGGGCCATAAGGCAGAGCCTTGGGGTACTCCACTGCAAACTTCTCTCCATATAAGTGCAGTTACATTGAAGATTACACGTTGAATGTTGTTGGTCACCCAGTTACGAATCCATCTGGTGGTGATGTTGTCTAACCCACATTTTTCTATATTATCAAGTAGATTGTAGTCTACTTTATCAAATGCCTTACTGAAATCCAATTATATCCACAGCATTCCTCTGGTCCACTAATTTTGTCACTTTGTCAAATAATGCAATAAGAGTTGCCTGACGCACATCCTTGTTGCTGTGTACACTCTGTTTTCTAGTAAAGGCACTGCACATCTTCTGAAGCATTGTTTGAATATTTCTAATCAAGAATGCTAGCTATGAGATTATTGACATAAAGGTCATAGTAAAGAGAAAAGGCTTTTTTTTGAAGTGAAGAAACCTTTTTGGGCTTCTTCAAGCCTCTTGTGTTCTTCCTCCTAGCTCTCCTTCTTTGTAGAAAATGATAATGGTGTTTGGAGTTTTCTCACAAAACGTTGCTTTAACAAACAGCTCAGATTTCTGGACTCTGAAGAGGTATAGTTGTGCTCTGTTCGAGAGACTTTTGCTGCTTAATTCTCAGTAACTGGCTGAAATGTTTTCATGTGGAAGAGCAAATGAGAGGTTTAGAAGTGATGTTTATTGAAAATGAAACATCCAGGAAGAAAAGTGGCTATTTCTGAATCCTTTTGAAACGTCACTGAATTTTTTAAATCACAAAATAATTTGGAGCTGGGCTTTATTTGTTTTCAGGAATGTAGTCCTGTCAAGATTCCATGATGTCAGTATCCTGGGTCAAAAAGAAAAAATTCCTCTGATGCTTGAGTGATTGCTAGACGCTGTAGTGTCCCCAAAAAATGTAAGGAAGACATGTGATTTCGTTTTATATCTCCACATGCTGAGACATTGTTTAATCCTTTCATGGGGATTTCTTGTCAGGGATGACAAAAAAGGGGATACAATACAATGGCGGATCTTGGCTGAAGAAAGTCTGAAGGAAATGAGATCAAGGAAACATGCTCATCCATGCCATGCCCACATGACTCCCAATCTCTGTCCAGCTTTGTCATGCTTACCTGGGGATAAATAGCCAGAATCTGGCCATTCAAGAGCTTCCTAAGTTTCACCCATAGTCATTTTCATGTGTGTGTGTGTGAGTTTGTGAGAGAGCGCGCGAGGAAGACAGGGAGACAGCGAGAGGGAGAGAGAAGGAGAGGGAGGAGGAGAGAGAGGGAGAGAGAGACAGAGAGGAAGAGAGAGGGAGAGGGAAAAAGGGAGTGGGAGAGAATACTATTCCACTGGAACATGAATATCAAAAACGGTGTTGCCAGAATTTTGTCACTTAGCTACCTCAGCTGTGTGCCTGATCCAAGACTTGAGTACATGGGAGGGGGAACATTTCAGGATAAAGGGGTGTAGCAGCCATACAAGAACAGATAATTATGTCTTCTTTTGTCAGTCCTTGCATCTGCCAAATAGGAAAATGGGAATGAGCAGCTGTGCTAGATTATAAGTAGAGGTGTGTACCCGACTTTTCCTGGTAGAATTAAACAGAGGGGTTAAACGGGTTTTTTACCCATATCTTGGGTTATGACAAATGCACAAAAGGGAAGGGCAACATTTCTGAACCTTTTGTTTTTACTTGAGAAATTATGATTCAGTCAGGATCTTTGTAGCACTGGGTTCTTTTATAAGACATCTTTCAATAGTACTTTTGTTAACTCTGCCATCATCCGAATATGCCACCCTCAGTTTATAATGTCTAACTGTGTCTTTACACCATTATGCATTTCCCCTCTTGTGTTTACTATAGACTGTAATAATTGTTTGATATAAGAGCCCACAAAAGTGATTATTCTGCATATTTTAAAAATAATGTTGCTAAGAAAGTAGTGTTCTATGTTTTTGAACTGACTGCAAGAGAATGGAATTCCCTTCAGCTACAGCTATTATGGAAATAGAGGATATTAACATAAATAAGATACTAAAAATAGTTCCCATCATGAGGTCTTGAAGAAAAGGGTGGATCTAAAAGACTTTTCCCATCTTTCTCAACCACATTGGAGATGAAGCCAAAGACTGGAAAAAGAATGGAGAGATTTGTTCCTCATCCAGCTACCTGCCTGTTCGCCCATACACTCACCTCTATGGAATTCTTAGGTTGCCCAGGTCAATTAGGCAATTGGCTGTACAAGGTTGATGGATAGGACAAAGAAATCCATAAGTAGATGTATTTTTTACTGGATCACTTCCCATTGTATAAAATGATAATCATTTTTTAAGCTAAGCAGATTTTTTTGTGTATGGAAGATTAATATTCAGTATATTATTTCTTTGTTGATCTTTTGCCAGGTATTTGATTACTATTGACAGATCTCGGTAACACAGCATCTCCTAGTGGCAGGATGCTTTGTATGCAATCACCTCAATTCAGATCTTGTTTTACATAGCAGCTACTTGAGCTTGTGATAGTATGAAATTGCACAAGGAAAGTGTGACATACTAGCCAAACCAACTGCCTATTGCTACTATTACTGTTAATCTTCTCATCACTCCTTATCACCCATCCCCTCCCACTTGTGATTGTAGGACTGTAACTTTGTCGCTTGTATCCTTAAGATTTATATCGACTGTTTCCTAGTATGATTTGATGGTTGATTGTACCCTATGACTATCATTAAGTGTTGTACGTTATGATTCTTGATTCTTAATGAATGTATCTTTTCTTTATGTATACTGAGAGTATTTACACCAAGACAAATTCCTTGTGTGTCCAATCACACTTGGCCAATAAAGTATTCTATCTATTCTATCTTCTATCTATCTATCTATCTATCTATCTATCTATCTATCTATCTATCTATCTATCTATCTATCTATCTATCTATCTATCATCTATCTATCTATCTATCTATCTATCTATCATCTATCTATTGAAATGCAGCTTAATCATATGAAATCTTTGGTCCTTCTACTTCAGCATAGAAGAGAAGTTTGAGCTTCCAAACAGAATCCTTCTTAATTTGGTATTGTCTTTGGGCTGCTCACACTTTCTTTCCTGTCTTTTGTCTTTCTTTTGTAACTTTATAGATTAAACATGTCCCAGAGCCACTGGGAGCCAGGCAGTCTGTGTATAAATAAACAAATACTGTAGTATAAATAAATAAATGCTCATGTATAAATAAGCAAGCAGTTCTCTAGATTCTTAGATAAAGATAATTCCCTCTCGGTTGAAATGCAAAGGAGCCTTGGCATCTTCTGTGGCCAAAGAACCCAGAGCTTCATTTTCTTGCCTGAATATAAATTGTTCTTCACTCTTGCATACTTCAAAACTCAAAATCTTTAATGATGAATGTCACTTTTGTGTGAAACTTGTTTGACACCTAATTATCAATGGAAGGTCTGTTGGTCTTCATGACAGAAGAATTAAACACGAATGTTAATTGCCTGAACCTCCCTGGCAGCAAGTGACACACGATACTTGCAGTGGTTTTTTTCTATTTGCGTTCATAGACATAGAAACTTCCTAAGATAGAGATATAAAGAAAGTAGAAATTCTGCAGGCTTTATATTCTCAGGAATGTATCATGGACATTTATATAATGGTCCTTGGTGGACAATCTCTGAAGAAGCCACATGGCATTAACTATCTCTGAAACTGAAATAGGAGAATTCAAATCTTATTCTATCATAGTGGTTAAGGCACTAAGCTAGAAATCAGGAGACTGTGAATTCAAGTCCTGTCTTAGACATGAAAGCTGGCTGAGTGACTTTGGACCTATCTCTCAGCCCAACCCACCTCACAGGGTTGTTGTGAAGTAACTAGGAGGAGAAAGATGTGTTGGAAATGTTCATCATTTTGGGCTGTTTGTAAAAATAAAGATGGGATGGATGGATGGATGGATGAAGGATTGATAAACAAGCAAGCAAACAAACAGACAAACCATTTTCTACCTACTACATGTTGCTGTAGCTATGTATGCCTTCAATAAAACAGTCTAAAAGAATAAATCATGGTGCAAATTTTTGTAATTAATATGAAGCAATAATAAAACATCACTTTTTAATTTCTTTAATCAACTTTGTTAACAACATAGACACTTACATGTAGTTTTCTTCGTCTGTTGTATGGAAGTGATTTACCACTGATTTTTCTAGGATGTTTTTTCAATTTCCCAATTTAACAGATCTAGGATTTTCTAATAGTTTCCTATCCAAGTACTAATCAGATCCAATTTTCATAGAATCCAATAATTCCTGAATTATATCGTTTAGTCCAACCCTCTGAAATAAACAGCAAAACCTTGCAATGATTGGTTGAAAGCTTCTAAAGGTGGCAAACCCACAATCTCATTAGATAGACAATTTTTCCTTAAATAAAATCTGGGTCATCTGCAACTTACACTTGTTATTACTAGTCCTAATTTTTGTGGCCATGGAAAATAGCTCTTGACCTATATCCCTATGACACACTTTTATATACCTGATGTACATTCTGAAGTTTGGTTTGAGATCAGCCACAGAACAACGTTAGACTACAATAAATATAAGCCAAAATATTCAGACTATAGGCAGGTCTTAATTTTGGCCCTAAAATAAATTATTTATAAAATAAAATTGGCTCAGTTGGGCCTTGATGGTTCCAGTTGGGAAGAGCATTCATAACCTGGAAGAACAAACCCAAGAAAGCCCTCTCTTGTATCATTAGATTATGTGTAGTTCCCAGCTCCTGACAATAGCGTTTTTGTTAATGTGTGTATGTAGCAGAATAGAAATTAAATAAATTTCTATTTATTTAAAATTCTCAGGAAGAATGCCGATTTCTGGATATTTTTGAGGCATACTTTATATACTTTGTGGTTTGATGTAATTTTTTGAAAAATATCTTGGAAAAAAACATCTTCTGGGTTTGTTTTTTGAGCTGTTGAAGCATAAAGTTACATAATAAATATAGAAAAAATATTGTTTAGAGTAGACTATGCCATTGGGAAATGGAAACCAGGGTTCACACAGATATGATTCATTTTTCGTTTGTAAATTCTGAACATAGAATAAATTCTGCCAGTCCTTCTTCTGAATTGTATAATCCCAGAAATGAAAGTACCTCATATTTGTTTTTGAATATGTATAACTTTTGTTTGTAGATAGATCAAATGAGATACATGGGTCAGTTATTAAGGGTTAGAAACTTTTGTGTGATTACTTCCTGAAATTCAAATTTGAATTAAATTGAAAGCAAAAAATACTGCATTGTTTAGCCAAACAACAGGTCAGATCTGCACTCTGGCCACTGTTTCATAAACAAACCATAGATTATAAATCCATTAGCAAATGTTGTTATTGTGCACTTTATGTTGTTATTGTGCACTTTATCCAACATTGTGCTGGCAGCAGTGCAAAGGTTTTGGCTGCTATGGATTGGCGTGCATAAGCTTGCCAGCTACATTCATACGGGGGGTCTATTATGTTGCTTAATCAGGAAAATAAAGTAGGATTATTGTGGCTTATTTTGGTTTATTATCTTAAAACACATTTTATATCAGGTTGAACATGATTTTACTCAAGCCAGATTCTGTGCATCAAGGCAAGCTTAGGAGAGAAGAATATGGAACAGTAGTAGCATGAGCTAGGTGATGCAGTGGTTAGAATGCCATATTGCAGGCTAACTCTGCCCATAGCTAGGAGTATGACCCTGACCAGCTCAAGGTTGACTCAGCACTTTCATCCTTCCGAGGTCGGTAAAATGAAGACTCAGAATGTTGGGGGCAATATGCTGATATTTGTAAACCGCTTGGGGAATGCTGTAAAGCACTATGAAGCGACTAAGTGCTATTGCTATTGAATCGGGGTCAAAATGATTTATGAAGCTATGAATGAACTTCTCAGAGTACGCCAAATATTTGAAACTAAGGCTACTGGATCTGGCCAGGTGTCCTTTTTTTCTACATATTTCCGCAGAAGAACTTCTATACAATACATTAACTTATTTTGGGATGCATTGGGTAGGGCCTTTGCATTGATTAAATGCACAAATAGAATTGTTACTAAGGCTTTGAAACTCTTTTCGCATAAGCTTTTGGATGATCAGTTAAATTGCAAATGCAGATTCCACCATGATTTTTTCCCCCAATCCAGTTGGTTGAGGGATTTATACCGAATGTGCATTTCAAGAACTAGCATCAGATAATAATAACTATGCTGTGTTGATATTTAGAATCTGACAATACAATTTCACAATTTCATCTCTACGGACAATGCCTTTCACAGTTAGTTAATAATTCAGTAGCTGCCTCTGAAGGCACTTTCACATGCTACTGGTTCCATTCCCCAATCTTTGAAAATCATTTTGACATCAAGCATATATTTTCATGTGTTTGTTTTGGTATTACAAACCCTTTATTTCAGCTGTGTTTTAAATCACCAAGTTTATGTCTGTTGTGCTAAAACTGTGCCACGAGTCCACAATGAAAGAAAAGTCATCATTAGTATTGTATGGATGATGTTTAATTTTAATATGCCCATTTAACTAGGCTTTTGAGACTGCAGCTCAGCATTAGTTCATTTACTTGTATGCATTGCAGAATATCCGTGTCCAAGTCTTAGCATTTCTAGCTAGGTAGGATTGGGCATCAAGTGATGAGATCTCTTTCTCTCTGAGATGTTGGAGAATCAGTGCCAGTCCTGACAGACTATTGCAGTGCGTGATGTAAACAGCTGAACTTGATGTAAGGCTCTGGCTGTGTGATTAGAGACAATATTGCTGTTTGGTTTTTCATAGTGAATGCCCTAAAGCCCTGTGGCTTTTCTGCAAAGAAGTAGGCAAAATGGAAATGAAGCTTCCGCCACAAAACAGAGTCCAGCTGTCTTTTGATAAAGCACTTTTGGGATTTCCACTACTTAGCTCTACAAAGATGTCTCCTCCTCCTATTTCATTTTTTCAACCAATGAAAGAAGAACCGGATTATAAATATTAAAGAATAAAGTTCAAGGGAGATCAGAATAAAGCCTAGTATTAAGTGTGCCTGTTTGCTTACGTGATTTCAGTTACCGATTCTGAACTTTCTAGTGGTAGTTTCCTGTCATTTTTTAATTGTGCAATATTAGGTACGTATCAAGCTCCATAAATACAATCTGGTGGATTCTAGTACAGGAAATGTATGCCAAAATAGTTGTGGGTCCTCAGAGTGCAGAGTGTATGAGAGGTGAGGTAAGTGATGAGAGCAACTTTCCATTCACCAACGTTACCAATGTTGGTAATTCACCAATGTGCCAATATTAACATTGTGGTATGTAGACTCAGGATATCCCATGATATACAACCAAGCTGCTTTGTAAGGTGAGGAGAAGAAAGCCGGAAGCTGCAGAGTTTAAGTGAGTTCATTCTTTGACAGAGAAGACATGGAATAGAATGACTCAGGCATGGTGGCTTGGTAGGCAAAGAGAAAATGCTATTTCAGGAGAAGGAGCTGCCTTATAGAGGGAGAGAGGACAATTTTCGGCAGGGATTCTGGAGCTGTCAAGAGAAAAGACAGCAGAATTGTACATGAGAACTGGATGACAAAAGCATCTACAGGATAATTAATACATTGGGCTTCTTCTGTCAGCTCCTACTTCACTTGACTTAGTTGCATTATTCTTACAGTGTTTCCCCATGCTTTTTCCACCGTGCCAAGATATGCTAGACACACCTCTAGTTTTAAACTAACCACCTTTGAATGATCAAGAAACCAATAGCCCATAATACACGGATACTAGGTTCTGCACTCACTTTGGTGGGTCACAAGCAGGTCATGCTGCCCCAAGCAAATTCATACATTGTCAATTACAGCATTATTAGTGAATATTTTTAATTATTTTCAATTTTTGGAACAGGATATTTTAATTTTCTTTATTCATTAAATTTATATGCTACCCATCTCATCATCCAAAGCAACTCTGGGCAGAATATTGTGACAGATGATTAAAAAGATTTATCTATCTATCTATCTATCTATCTATCTATCTATCTATCTATCTATCTATCTATTATTTATTTATTTAGACAAACACTTAGAATATAATAGAAATAAGAATAAACATGTTTAAATACATGAAATAGGAACTAATAATTGGGGACAATAGGACAGGGACGGTAGGCACGGTTGTGTGCTTATGCACGCCCCTTACAGACGTCTTAGGGATGGGGTGAGGTCAATAGAGATTAGCTTAAGGGTAAAGGAGTGGGGGTTTGAGCATGTGACAACAGAATCAGGTAGTGAGTTCCAGACATTGACCACTGTTGCTGAAATTGTACTTTCTGCAATCAAGTTTGGAGTGGTTTACATTAAGTTTGTATCTGTTGTGTGCTCTTCTGTTGTGGTTAAAGCTGAAATATTCATTAACTGATAAGACATTGTAACATATGATTTTATGCACTATGCTTAAGTTCAATCTTAGCCGGTGTAGTACAAGGTTGTCTAAGCCTAGAATCTCAAGTCTGGTGGTGTAGGGTATTCTGTTGCGAACAGAGGAGTGTAGTACTCTTCTTGTAAAATACTTCTGGACTCGCTCAATAGTATTAATGTCTGATATACAGTGCAGATTCCAGACAGCGGAGCTATATTCAAGTATTGGTCGAGAAAAGGTTATGTATGCCCTAGTTTGCAAATCAGTATTACCAGAGGAGAAGCTTCGAAAAATTAGATTTACAACTCTTAATGCCTTTTTGGCAATGCTGTTGCAGTGAACGCTGATGGTTAGGTCATTCGATATGAGAACTCTGAGGTCCTTGACAGAGTGAGGGTCGTCAACGAGGTCATATCTGCCTAGCTTATATTTGGTGTATTGATTTTTTTTTTTAACCAATGTGTAGGACAGAGCATTTGTTGGTCGAGATTTGGAGTTGCCAACTGTTTGACCATTGAAACACATAATCAAGGTCACTTTGAAGGATAGTAGCATTGTCGGTGGTGTTGAATAGTTTTACATCATCAACGAAGAGGACACAGTTGCTTATAAGGTGATCACAAAGGTCATTTATATAGACTGTAAAGAGTGTGGGTGCTAGAATGCTCTCTTGGGGGACACCGCAGTTAACTGATGCAAGGGTTTGAAAGGGTGTTTCCTACTTTTACTATTTGTTGCTTGTTTAACAGGAAGGCAGTAATCCACTTGTGAAGGGATCTGGAAAAGATGGTGATTCCATTGTCGTCCCTTCTCTTGATCTGATCTCAGTGATGGTGCAAGATCATGTATCACAAAAAAAATATGCCGCTGCTATTGCTCGTCTAGTTTCTTCCTGATACTGGGTTCATGGCTCATATAAAGAGTTGTAATAGTAGCTTTTAAAATTGCACATTAGTATATGACTCAGAAGACTTCTGGTCTTTTCTTCAGGACTGCTCACGAACTCTAGCTCAGCAGAGGTGAGGAACGATCTGGCACAAACTGAAGCCGTGGTTTTGTGCAGAGAACATCATGAAAGCTCTATCACAGGACTGTATCAACTGTGCAAACCTCCCAGCCTCATCTTCTTTCTAAGATGAGACTGGAACATCCAGTTCAAAGAAGAGGGCATAGTCAGGGCTGGGCAAAAAGGCTTAACTGACACTGGTTTTGAAAGAATAGATGTTGCAAGTGTGAAACTTAAGAAACAGGGCATCTGTAAGACTATTTTCTAACCGTGTTAAGGAATGTGAGGTCAACCTAGTGGCTTATAAAGCTTGTCTCTTCGTAAACAATTCCCTGCTTTTCATTTAATTTTCAGACCTCATAAGGACATGATGCTGATGCTGATGCTGTCAATGATCATAGGTCCAAATTATAATTCATAATTTTGCTACGTGACATATTAAGTGAGATAGCTTGCTTCTTGTATTGTAGGACAGATACAGCTTTACAGGAAAAGTGAAATTCATATGCAAACGGAAGGGAGAAAGAACATAATCATCTCTTTGAATACCCTAATTATAGTTTAGGAGATTGGGCAGGATTACATTTGTTCACAGATGATTAATTAGATGGCTATTGGAGACAGTCACAGGAAAGTATGCATTCTGGGTGTACATGTCCAGACAGGCCTATTTACACATATTTTGTACTTGAATAATCTGCCAATATTATCTGCTTATAGTGTAAAGAGACTATCAGCAACATTAGTCAGAGAAACTATTCTGGAGTCCTGGAGAAATGTGGCACAACGATCTATTCTTTCAAAATAACCTTTGGAATTTCCAAATGAAGCTTATATCACACAATTTATGTAATTTTGCCGGGTGTTCAAAATTATTATTTTTCATTCTGTGATTTTTTTTTCATGGTCTTCCATGACTTCTTGACCTATGTTAAAGAGGAAAGGATTGCCTCACTCTGTAATGCTCTTTAATTCAGTACTACTGGCAAACAGCTATCCATTTGAAAGCCAATTCTGATCATTAGAATAGAATAGAATAGAATAGAATAGAATAGAATAGAATAGAATAGAATAGAATAGAATAGAATAGAATACCTTTATTGTCATTGCATTCAAAATACAATGAAATTTTAAAGCTACTCCAGCACAGTGCCCCAAACACCACATCACAATCACACTACACAGTATTTGAAAAGTAAAATAATTAAAGTAATGATAACAATAAGAAGATGTTAGAAAAACCTAGTCTAAAACCTATTTAAAACATATATTAAGTTAGATAGTTTTAAAATGCCATTTTATACATAGAACTAAATCATAAATGTACTGTTTGATTCAAGACAATTTTTGCCTTGGAAAAGAAACTTTCTCAGTCTATTAGTCCTCATTTTAAGACACCTATAATTCTCCCTGATGTTGATGGTGATTATGAGGCATTATTAGCCAGAAGGTGGCTTAAACTATTTTAACTTTTGGTAATAACCCTCTTTGAGCTGCCTTTCCATTTACAGTCTCTCCCGACCCCCCTATAATAAATACCAGTTGCTCTTTGACAAAGACCGAGTGCTCTGTAGAACCAGGCTAAACATCTGATTGTTATACTGGATGCAGGAGTTCAGGTTTTCAAAACAGCTGAATACCAAGAATAGCAGAATAACAGAGTTCTTGGAAGTATTCTAGTCCAGCCCCCTGATCAGGCAGGAAACCGTATGCAAGTCTTAGTTTTAAAAAGCACATTTATGTAGGTGATTTACTTTTGAATAAAAAAAGCAATTTCAGAGTATTACTTAATCAGTACATATTTTGATTGGCCCACTATTTGTTTGCACTGAAAATCCTCCCTCACCGGCTTCAATGTCATGTTTATTATATTTATTATAAATTTTGAGAATAAGAAATATGAAGGGGGGGATTGTACTTGCTATGCTGAGTGGAATTTACACAAGGGGAGATATCTGAAGTCTCATCTCTACATACATTCCAACTGGAATTTGAGCAATCTCTCAGAAACAGAAGATCTGTAGTGGATTGCTGTCAATTCAGTGGTGGGATTCAAATTTTTTTTTACTACCGGTCCTCTGGGTGTGCCTTGGTGGGCGTGGCTTGGTGGGCGTGGCTTGGTGGAGGTGGCAGGAGAAAGATACTCTAAAATCTCCATTCCCTCCCCACTCCTGGGGGAAGGTTACTACAAAATTCCCATTCCCTCCCCACCCCACTAACCTGCTTTCCAGCTCCATTCTCCTATGCAGGGCAACAAAAGAAGACCCAGCCAATGATCAGCTGGGACTCAGGAGGCAGAGAATAGATGGGGGCAGGGCCAGTCAGAGGGGGTATTTGCCGGTTCTCTGAACTACTCAAATTTTCCGCTACCGGTTCTCCAGAACTGGTCAGAACCTGCTGAATACCATCTCTGTGTCAACTGCATTATTCTGGCTGGTAATTCGTGCGATGGGCTGTATTCACTTCCTGGTGATTGAGTATCCCTTTCCCATTTACCATCTTCTTCCTTCTTATCATTGAATATGGCCAAAATCTCCCTTTCATATAATTGAGGAAATCATTGCAGTGTTCCTTTATGCAGGTGTTTGCTATTTATGGAATGGCCCAATTTCCATCCTAGATTAGATTAAATTAGATTAGATTAATAGATAGATGGATAGATAGATAGATGATAGATAGATAGATAGATTTCAAAGCCTTTTAAAGGAGAATCGACAGGGAGAATTAAGTTACTTTGTTGATGTGCCAATAGCCAGAGAAATGTGTGAACCATTTTCCTCTGTCTTACAAACAGATTCTTGTACTTTCTAGTACAGTAGCCCCCAATGTTTTGGGCATCGGGGCCCGGTTCTATGGAGAGAGGTTTTTCTGAGGACCGGAGTGGGTGTGGTTTTGTGTGCTGCCTGTATCCTATGGATGGGGCTTCACTTGTTTGTGCAGCCCAGTTTATGGCATGCCGTAGCCCGGTGCCAGTCCACAGACTGTGGGTTGGGGACCCCTGTTCTAGAACAATCTCTTACTAGAAGATGAAAGAAGCATATTTTTTGTGTGTTTGCATTTGTATGAAGTATCAATTGCTCTTTGAACTTTTTTGAACCACACAAACAGAATGCAATCAGGCATCTATGATGGAATGGAAATCTGATTGGCTGAGATGCAAAGTGATGAGCCATTTCATTGATAGCAGATTTCTTGGCACAAATTATCCAGCAGTATGACGAATGAGCTGGGGTTAGGAAAAAGATCACCTGTGGTTACTGGATGTGTGGCTGAGAAAAATCAGGCTGAGGAAGTTGTTGTTGAAAAGGGAAAATAGATTTTTCCATTCATCATTGGGAAGAAATTAAGAGTTTTTATTTTCTTTTTTTTTGGTGGTGTCCAAGATGAGTAAAGTCGTTATGAAAATAATACAGAGGCCCCAGGAACGGAGAGTACTCAGCATTATGTGTTCCCTCATGTTTCTGCCTGTTTAGATTCTTCTGGTCACAAGGATTGGCCACTCTATTTTACAATTATCTGAAGATCAGGAAAAAGCAGGCAACAATGCTGGCATTGGAACAGGAATCAAAAATAAAAATCAGGGAAAAATACATACATGATGAAAGGGCATGATGAGGAGATAGAGCTAAGAGTGTTACTCAATAAAACTGTATGTTTTAACAATTTTCAGAGCTACCTTATATCTCTGTCAACTATTTAAAAAGCCCCAATAAATCCTTGATATTTGTAGACCAAACTAAAATCCTGTGGGATATATCAGAATTGCAATGACACTTGGGAGAAAAGTATATTACCTAAGATGAGGGTGAAATTTGAAATGGCATTTAGCAGTGTTTCTCAACCTCAGCAACTTTAAGATAGGTGGACTTCAACTCCCAGAATTCCCCAATCAGCATAACTGGGAGTTGAAGTCCACCCATCTTAAAATTGTTGAGGTTGAGAAACACTGGAATATAGTTTATAATTACAGACGTGAACACCAGCCATACTGCAGAGTTAAGTTGCTTTTTAAATATCACTCAATTTGTAAAATAGATTATAACATGACACGTGGACTGAGAATTAATATCAGAGGTGGTATTCAGCAGGCTCTGATCAGTTCTGAAGAACTGGTAGTGGAAAGTTTGAGTAGTTCGAAGAACTGGCGAATACCCCCTCTGACTGGCCCCGCTCCCATCTATTCTCTGCCCCCCCGAGTCCCAGCTGATCGGCTGGGTCTCCTTTTGTTGCCCTGCACAGGAGAACGGAGCTGGGAAGCAGGTTAGTGGGGTGGGGAGGGAATAGGGATTTTGCAGTAACCTTCCGCTGGATTGGGGTGGGAATGGAGATTTTGCAGTAACCTTCCCCTGCCACATCCACCAAGCCACGCCATGCCCACCAAGCCACGCCCACCGAACCAGTAGTAGAAAAATTTGAATCCCACCACTGGTTCATATATATCAATCTGAATCAAGTATCTCACTGAAAATGCAGAAAGCTTTGCATAAAGCTGCTCTCCAGAGCATTAAAGAAATCCGTTAGATTTCTGCTTACTCCAAAGTCTGAACAAGGATAGACAGAAGTTTCATCCGCTTAAATGTTGTTTTTCTTTCTTTTCAGTGACTCAGTGAAACATACTATAAAGTAGTGTTTATTTTGCTTTCAACTTGTCATTAAATATTCAAGAAGGATGGACGGAGGAAAGGAGTAACTTTTTTACAATGTCTTCCAAACATAACTTTTTAAGTTTCAACTAAAATCATAGGAGAACTTGAGGGTCAGTTTATTAGATTTGTATCCTGTCTTTCCTTCAGGAGTTCAACACAGCATACACCATGCTCCCACCTCTTATTTCTTTCCCACAATAACCACCCTGTGAAGTCAGATGGACTGGGGAAAAAAATGGCTGGAAAAATTACTCAACGAGCTTTCCTGACTGGGGCCAAACATAGCAACCTCATCATCAACCTATTACACGTATGCTCAAATCCCTATGCTGGCTTTCTGTTAGCTTCCATGTGCAATTGCTGGTTCTCACCTACAAATTCCTACATAGCTCCAAGTTACTTGACACCTTCCAACCCATGTGTTTCAGGAGAAATTGGCAATTCCTTGTTTCTATGAAGTAGAGGCCCATAGACACTGCTTCTCAGTAGCAGTATCTCTCGTATGAAAACTCTTCCCTGAGAAATTAGTTGTCTCTCATTGTTCTGGCCTTTGGAAACTCTTAAAAATAAAATAGAAGAAGAAGAAAAATTGAGTGGCTCCAAAGAGTTATGGAAGTTGATATGGAAGTTATGGAATGCCAAGTTTGATTATTTTTTAAAAATGCTTTGGGGTTTAAGATTTCAGAATGTTACATATTTAGTTCCTACTCTGGAACTAAAATGCTTGTAATGTATATTCCTGTCTTGCTTTACTTATTGTAAACTGCTAAGAATTTTGCATTTGTGGAGGGTATACATATAATAGATAACTAAAATAAATTGTATTATTTTGCAATTGTATTATAAACCGTGTTATTTTTGAAAGTTAAAGTATGCTTCAAACCCTGCAGTGAATCATGGCTAATTCTTCTGTGCTGTCAATATGTTCCCCCAATATTTCCTGTGGCGAAATTTTATTTTATTTTTCCTGTGCCTAGCATTCTTTTGTGTTCCTCATTTTTAACAGTTTGGGGAACTAAAGTCTGGCTTCAGTCTGGCCGTTTAGTTGTTTTTATAAAAAGTCCCTAACAGACCTCAACTATAAAATAGTAATCCAATCACTTCTATCAAAATCTCATCTAATGTAGTTAATTTAATTCTATGATATAGAAATTGATTGATACCACTACCTGGGGCCTTTCTAAATGATAATCCAGAATGGGTGAAGTTTTACTCATCAAATAGTGTAGCCTTAATTAGGTAGTATGTACTCAATTACTGTTGCTAAAGTCCAAAAGAGTATTTCCTACTCAATAAAGTCTAAGTGGTTTTTTTTCCTCTAACCCGATTTCTATAATCTCCAATTCTCTTAAATCTGATACAAGGGTTCCCTCCGCCGCCGCCTTTCTTCAGTTATTCCTTGGGGTTTTGGCTTCTGAGGCAACTCATTTTCCAGGTCTATTTGCCAAAAGTTCCCTCCAGCCAGATCTCTTCATTAAACTTTTCAGATGTGTACTCCGTTGCCGTCATAAATGGCTCCTCAGCAGACCCTTCCTCCATTTCTACTGTATCACAAATTTTGGCCTCTTGGTAGTTTGTTAGCAGGATTCCTTCAAACTAAAAGATTATCTTGTTCCCAGATCTTTGTTCAGCCTCAGCAGTCTGTTATTCCAACTCATTTTCCGATTGCTAAACTTTTTAAATTTAGAACCCAGACCAATTTCTGGAGCAGAAAGCTGCTTCTGGTTTTCTAGTAATCAATCCAAATTGGTTGATTTACTTTCATTTTCAAACAACTTGAACTCTTGGTTGCATAGCATACCATCCATCGGTGTGATGCAGAATGTCAAAAGTATGCTTTTGACTTACAGAATTACCCTGTTTCTCCAACAATACGGCCTCCCCCAATAGGAAGTCCCAGCATGTTTTATAGGCATGAAATGAAATTAAGCCCCTCCCTCCAAATTAAGGCCTATATTAAAACATGCGAAATGGGGAATGGCGGGGGCTTGCCGTTAGGAAGTACTTTGTTGCACGCCCGGATTTGGTGCTGCCTGCATTGACCCCAATACGAAGTGCCCCACCAACACCGAGGTCAATATCCAAGCCGTCGCCACCTGCCCGAAGATGCAAGGGGGGGAAATTAAGTCCCCCGAAAAAGACAGCCTAGCCATTTTTGGGCTCAAAAAAAAATAAGACCCGGCCTTATTATATGAGAAACACGGTATCTTAAAATACTATTCAAAGGGCATTAGAGGATCCTGAGTAAAATGTCAAAAAAATCCAAGTAAGTAGCCTCATAACCTTTCCTTTGTTCAAGAAACCCCAAAGTCCTTAGATTTGCATTGTCAATCAAGCAATATTAAAAAAAAAAACCACATTGGAAATCTGTGCAAATCAAACATCTGATGAAAATAGAATTTTTCAAGTGCTTGAGAGATTTTACTTAGGTTATCTCCCATTGTTCTGGCCTTTGGAAACTTTATCATTCACTATTTGGGTTACAAAACTTGTTTGGCAGGAGGTAAATGCATGGAGGACCCTGCTTTGAAGATGGTGAATGGACAGAATCCATGAGAATTTAGGATTCAGCTAAACATGGCTAAGACGCTGAGCTTGTTGATCAGAAAGGTCAGCAGTTCAGCAGTTTGAATCCCTAGCGCCGTGTAATGGAGTGAGCTCCCATTACTTGTCCCAGCTTCTGCCAACCTAGCAGTTCGAAAGCATGTAAAAATGCAAGTAGAAAAATAGGGACCACTTTGGTGGGAAGGTAACAGCATTCCGTGTGCCTTTGGCATTTAGTTATGCTGAACACATGACCACGGAGACGTCTTCGGACAGCGCTGGCTCTTTGGCTTTGTAACAGAGATGAACACTGCCCCCTAGAGCTGGAAATGACTAGCACATATGTGCGAGGGGAACCTTTACCTTTTTTTAAAATGTGCAGGGTTAGAAGATTGGGGCCATCTGAAATTCCTGAATGAAGAATTATTTCAGCCGTAGTTTTCATGACCGTGTCCATCATACTATCATACAATCTAATCAAGCTATTATGAAGGCAAATTGGAGCATTGTTGTGAGAGCAATACAATAAGGTGAATACTGTAAGTGGGAATGTAAGTGGGAATGCACAGAGAACAATCTCTTTTGGGCTAGGCATAGATGTAGCATTTTTGAGCAAACTTCTTGTAGAAAAACAACATATTGGCAAGAGAGCTAGGCTGATACTTTCTCCTTAAGTTAATTGTGTCCTTAGTGAGAAACCTTCAAAGTTACAATTTTCTTTAGCCTTTTCTTTCTTTAGAGGAAAAATCTGTCTAATTTACCATGCATTTCTACTGACTGCACACACTATATTTCTCTTTGGTAATCTGAATTAGAAATTTGAATTTAGAATGAATAAACTAATGAGGTTCTTTGAGTTGAAAGTTGGTGAAAGAGAAATAGTTCTGGGCTGGAGAAGAAATAATACCAAAGTGGCTTGGGAATAAATTCAATTAATTTTCATTCATAGAATGAATATGGTATAGTGATGGGAAATCTATCAGTATGTTGCAGAAAACTATGTTTAAAGTCCCCCCCCATTATATTTAAAAAATGATGAGACAGATCTTTCCCCTCAATCTGTTAAACTGAAGCCAAGCAGATTCAGTAAGAAACTTTTCATATACAAAGTATGCGTTGTAAACACAACTTTGGGCGTAAATTACTTTAAAAGCTTTTTGGGTTAGAGCTTAAAAAGCAGGATATTTATGTCATCTACATCAAATGAACTTTTGGTCGTTTAGCATGTAACCGAGATCCAAGACTTAAAAGTTCTATTCTTATTTTCTCTGCGGTTAGACCTGGTTGAGTTTGAAACCAGGAACCATAAATCCTAATCTTGGCTCTGAGTGGGCAGTGAGGTTAGTGAGAAGAAAGCAGATATGGTTATTTGGAGCATGGCTGCGTCCTCTCAGACAAACCCATTGCACTGTAGTTGCTTCTATGGATGGAGCGTTAACAGTTTGTGTGTTTAGTTATATGGGGGTGGTTCACTTTCCTTGAATAATCCATTGTTCCTGGAACTGGTGAATAGCCAGGCATTTGTCTGAAAAGGAAACTCAAGCTGGGCTGAGAGCCAGGCCTCAGTTGGAAACAGCTGCTCTCGCCCCTCTGAGCAAAACGGGTGGGAAGCCTGGCGGATATTTATGTGTGGGGGCAAAGTGCTGGTAGTAATCGCAATTGGGATTGCAACAGAATGGGCCCCAAAGAGGAAACAGTGGGCAGGGATTTTGAGTTGAGGGGATGCACCTTGTCAGGTTGCAAGTGGCAAGGCTGGGGGAGGCAGCTTTGGAACTGGAAATTTTGGAGGGATAATCTCCAGAACTTTTTTCCCCTATGTCTTCATGCACTCTTCTCTGATTTGGCATTCTATCAGAGTACTGGGCTCTTGTGACACACACAGCAACCAAAGCTTTCTCATGCATATGTATCCTTCACTTTAGAACGCCGACTGCCCTGGCAGTAAACTTCTATCTGCTAGAAGACTGCCATCATTCTGCTTATTCCGTTCTGAGAAAGAAGGATGGAGACCATCACCTCATCTTCAGCTGAGCATATATGGCAGAACTAGCTCTATCCTCACAGGCCCTAGGCAGTGTTATGGATTCAGATAAAAGGGTTTGGGAGAGTACAAGGACCAAATGGTACTTTGCTTAATAAAATCATGTTAGCACATAAATCTTGTAAGACGTTGTGATCTTGCATGGTTCTGCTGAGGTTTTTGTGCTCTCTCTCTCTCTCTCTCTCTCCCTCCCTCCCTCTCTCCCTCCCCCCCTCTCTCTAAAACAGGGTCGCCCAGCAGTTGCTTAAAACTGTGCAGTGATATTTAAGGCCTGAAAGGGAAATAGAGTATCAGGGGAAAGGGGCAAAATGATGTGCAACACAATACAGCAAAGTGATGTTTATGCATAGAATGAAGCGAACTGGATAGAAAAATAATCACAGTTGTGGGATACAAAAGCTTGACATTTTTTGAGGCTGTTCCCTGTTTCCTGGACCCATTTTGCAAACTAGGTCTTGAGACTATATAGCTCACATCAATTGCAGCACGTGTGCAGTGCGTTTAATTTGGCAGGGACTGGACTGTTCTCTTAAAATCAAAGGTGAGAAAACGATATGTCAGAGATCTGGGCATCTTGGAACACTGGCAGGACTGATGAATCCACAGCAATGTGATAGGGAAGTGACAGAAGAATTTAACATCACGGTATTCTGTAAAAAAATAGGTGGTGTAATTGTGAGGCGGAGGGGGGGCAGGAGTGGGGAAGCCCACAGCCTTCTGCAAAATGATGCTCTGACCGAGTGGATGTGTTTGGAGGTACCGCTGAGATCATGTCTTCCCTCATTTCTGCTCCCACAATGATTCTGCTGACTGGAATTGCGCCAGTAATTACCACATGAAAAAGTTGTATGTAATGGGAGTAGAGCATCATTTCATAAGTTTCCTGTTAGGACTGCATTTTTAGTGGGAATCAGAGTAGGAGTTTTAAGTATTCGGAGAATACAAGATCTTGTGAAATGAAAGTCCAGACTATGTTTGGCACTACGCGTGTTTATTATTATTCACTGTCTTCTTCACTGGAGCTGGCAAGGAGGAATCACTGATTAAGCTTCGAACTGATCAAAGGAGAAAATATTTTAAACCTATTCTGTGTGGGCCTCCTAAGAATAATTCCATCTTTCAAAAATGCTAATAATATCTCAAGAGATTGCGCTGTTGTTGGTGGGGATTTTTGTCCAAAGTACAGCATGGTTTGAAAGGTTTAAAAACCTGCCTTTTTTCTTCGTATGTTCCATTTCCACATCAAGTAAAGTAGATGCCATTTATAATAAGGCAAATGTGAAAAATCAAGCAATTAACCACACAACACAGGTGTGTTCTCTCCACTGACTGCCCCTGGTGGAGACTGATTCTGAGGGAGAGGAGGAACAGCTGACAGGGACTGGAAGTATGGCTCCAGAGGTTGTGGAGGAGGCTGGGGAAGGGCAGAGGCCGGCTGGGCAGTCAGTGGAGGACCCAGGACCATCCCCTCTCCATCCTAGGGCATGCAGGGAGGAGAGGATAAGGGAGAGACATGGTCTACTGGGGGGGGGCTTGATCCTCTTCATGGGCTGCAGCTGTGACAACTGAATAAGAGGACGGACATGCGTATGGGCGAGTGCTGGAAACAAAGCATGGAAATATCTCTAGTTTATGGTTCCTCTCTAAGTTTGGTGTCCTTCCCAGTGTGTGTCCTGATATCTGTGGACATCTTCCAGCCCTTAACTTTCCACTACCAGTTCTCCAGAACTGGTCAGAACCTGCTGAATACCACCTCTGAGTGTATGTGATGGAAATTGCATACATAGTTAGAAAGTACCATTTATGAGAACTCCTTAGAGAACTACAAGTCCCAGCATTGTTTGCAATCCAAAATGATTTGAGGACAAATATTGCTTTAAACTCGAAGGACAGATTTCCAGAACATGGGGATCCAACAGCATACCCGCTGGCTTAAAAAAATTAGGTAATAGTTATTTTCAGTGACCTTACTACACCAGTATACAAATAATGTGGTATAAAGTGGCATGTGGTTCCTTAATATTTTTCCCCTCTTGGAAATAAAACTATAATTAAATTACCCCTTCTCTGGCTATTTAAAGGTGATGTTGACATTTTCAAGGAACCAAGGTCCTTTTCCAGGGTCTCTAAACTATTTTGTAAATCAGTGAAGACCAACTAAATGCGGCCACCTGTCATGTTGCTAATCTGACTACAGCTAGTTGTGGGTTTTTTGCCAGAGTATGTAAAATCTTTGCTCTTGCTGTTCAAAGTGTAAGCAGTTTGTCAACATTTTTGACAAGGTTATCAAACCCCTGCTACTGCCTGATACCTTGACAGACCTTCTAGCTTCCCTGGATTGCTCACTTAATTCCTTGTTTTTTACTCCGTATTCTGGATGTGTTGATGGCAAGGATTTGCCTTGAACATTAATATTAAGTTTGACATGTGGTTTTCAAAATTGCAACCTTTGAAAGAATGTCTGGTCTTGATGAGAAATTCATTGTTTTCCTGAGTAGCCTTGTTTCTCTGTTGCTTAATCCCTCTACTTGCTAACAGTTGGAGATCAGTTGGAATTTGTGTCCTGCTTTAACCCTGAAGATTAACTCTTTTGTTAAGTATAAGGAAAGGGAGCCATTAAATGGGGGGAGTAGATAAAATATTCCTGTTACAGAAGTTCTGAAAAGAGTGACAGTAACATTTTTCTCACAAAACTATATTTGATATTAATTAGCTGGCTTAATACAGATACTACTTGCTTAACAACCACCTGTTCGGCGATCATTTGAACTTGTGACAGTGCTGAACGAGTGGCATTTATGACCTGTCCTCAAATTTCTGTCCATTGGAGCATCCCTACATTTCTGTAGACACCATTTGCAATCTTTGTTGGCTTCCTACAAGCAAAGTCAATGGGGAAGCCAGCAGTAAGTTGCAAATGGTGACTGCCTGAGGTCCTTGCTAATGACACTGTAGGATTCCCTTAATGATGGTAACCAGGAAGTGATTCCATTCCCAGTTGGTATTGTTCACTAAGGACTACCTGTATTTTATATTCAATACTAATATTTGAGGACATCAAAAACCCATTTTAATTGTATAAGCAATGCTCTGCAATAATGTTCAATGAGAAGAGTTCTTTTGCAGTCACTGTGAATAAATTCTATATGATTTCTGTTATTTTATCATTTTATCCCAGTAGAGATCTAAATAAGAAATACGCTCTTTTAGAAAAAAACGAATGTGCATGCTTTATGTCATTATAAATATTAAAAGTCAGATTTTAGAGTTTAGAATTTGCAAAATTTGAAAATCCTGCCCGTATTTCCAAAAGGTGTTTCAATACTACAGTAATTTGAAATGATCTTTTCTGTTAAAGACCACAATCACCTGGCCTTGCATGATATTGATTCTTCCTACATTATATGGGTTAGAGGTGACTGATAGTCTTTATAATTTTTATTAAAACTTTCAAACAAGAAGGTATAAACATTAACTAATATAAAGAAGAAAGGAAAAAATAACAGAAATGTAAAAAGTGCAAGAAAAGAAAAAAGTTGAAGAGAAATAGAAAAGAAGGAAATAAGATAAAAAATGGCTTCTGATATTCTTCACAGCAGTTCTAAGTACAAATATATTTTTAACTTCTCTCTCTAAAGTTTTATGTCATAATTGTTCTTCTTTCTATAATCTATCATGTCTAATCATGTCTCACAAATTCATTTTTAAAATTTGTTTGCAAAATGTCCATAAGAAGCTTCCTATCACCAATAAATGCAGATATTTTTTCTCTAATGAAAGAAGTTTACCCATTTCAGCAAAATCTATCAAGTGTGTTTAGAGGGTATAATTTTTTTCTTATTTTGTAGTCACCTCATTTCATTTACCAGTTATATAGCCAATGTAGATACCATCTTCTTAAACCTGCATTCTTGTATTTTCCCATTACTTCTTCCATGTTTGTTTTCGTTCCATAAAAATTGATTACGAAGGAATATAATATAACAATATCTTTGAATGTGGTGCCAGCGCCCAGAATGTTGCTCAATTAATTTGTAAAGGTTGAAATCCCCATTAGTTACTCTCAATCTATTTCTTCCTTTTTTAAAAACAAATCCGAATTGTCTAAGTAATGTTCGAATTGTTTATTCACATAATACCAGGACATGCGTATTAGTAGAAATCTTCCAATGGAATCATTTTAATAACAAACTGAATTTTTCTGCCAGGAAGTTATTATTTTTCCATTCTTAGTGTTGCGTAAGAAAAAAAAACAAAGGATAGGGAAGCTCAGGAATCTTACAAGTGAAAAGCGTTGTCTAAACATCCTCCAAATACTGTAAGCTCTATGAATGAGGCACAGTAAATGTTTAAAAAAATGTCTTGAAGCATCGCAAATATCCACTGAAACTGATTTTGGTTTTCCCATAATGAGGCATTTTAGATATACCATTTAGATTTTAGTGAATATTGGTAATAAAGCATATTTGGATACATAGGTATCTCGCAGTAAACCATTTGGGTTTAGAAACACATTGGGACTTTTTACATGTTCTTTTGTATCTCCACCTATGTCCTGAATGTACGTTGGCACAAGTGTAACTTCTGAAGTTGGTTCTCTGAGAGCATCGCATATCCACATTTGATTTTGGTGGTGCTTCATATATTACAAAATTCCTACGTAAGAAGATGAACTTTAGACAGTCATATCTGGTGACTGTACAATGGTTGTGTAACAGGCAAGATCATTTGCATGCTGATTCCATGCTGATGATGAGAGTTGAGGGATTTTGTGATGAATCAAACCACTGGACCTGCTTTCCTCAACTTGGTATCCTCCAATAAGTTGGGCTTCAACTTGTGTAATTCCAAGCCAGTGTGACTTTTAAGTAAATTCCCCTGAGTTCCCATCTAATCTTCTTTAAAAGGGTAAGAAAGTAATAGAAAAATTACAGAATTTAGGGGAAAGGGGGAAAATACATTTAAAAACCCTATGAAAATAAAACAAGCAAACAAAAAAATAGTGAAAACTATTTGTGTGTGTGCGTGCGCGCGTGCGTGTGTGTATTAATAACATTCCTAAAGTTACCTTAGGAAACATGTTGTCTAATATTACAAAACGTCACAAAATCTATGCCCAGGAAATGCATTGAGTCTCTTTTAATTAAGAGATAAAATTGCCTTTTTAAAATGTATGTCACATATCTCTTGAATCTAATCCTTACTACCAAAAATATTACTACTTTTCTAATTCCTCAAAATAATTTTCTTAGCTTCACCCTAGGCCAGAAACAACCATAACTCCTCAAAAATAGTCAAATTCCAGAGTTTTAGGATTTAACATCTTTAACACTGAACTTTCCCCCCTTAAATTGGTTTATCTACTGTATCTTTAAATATTATTCCAAAGTGATATTAGTAAATCACAGGACAAAATCATATAAATCAATGAGCCCTCAATTATTTTACATCATCACCAGAGAAAGTCATTGTGCAAGTATTCTGTCTCCCTTTCTGTAATGTATTGTTTTTACGGTAAGAGAAATTATGGATGAAATGTTGGTAAGACACAGAGAGTTACAAATAGAAAACAACATCATCTGAATGGGTTTCTGGCAGAATTCCATGTATGCGGCTAGATAAGTACACACTAAAAATCTTTTTAAATTATATATCAAGATCCAAAGTCATGGGAAGGCAGCATTGCAAGATTTCTGCTTTCTTACCTGAGCCTTCCTCAAAATACCTATAAAGATGTTAAAATCTCACATGACATTTTGCACCACATCTGAAGTGGGATGCTCAAAATCTTGTGAGATAGAACAGCCTTATGAGTTTTTGGACAATTTAAGGAATAACAAGGTTGCGGGGAACAGACCCTGCATATTATAAGGTGAACTGAACTGAAAAGGTTTATCAAACCTATCCTAAGATAAACAGGGCTTTATATAAATGCATATTTCAGTTTAGTTCAGTAGTAAATTGGCAACCCAAACAGTTAACTTCAAAATAGATGCAATAAAATAACTTAACTTCCAAATAGATGCAATAAAATTTCCCCCTTTGGCAACCCAGCCATAATATTTTACATTATCTACACTTTCAGATCCAAGCTGAAAAGCATCCTCTGGGGGAGTAAATTACACTAACTTAGCCATTGTCATGACTTAGGACTGTAATTTCAGGTTCAATTACAGTCGTAAATTGAGGACGACTTGCAAGGATGTCATTACTATTTTGTATTCCTCATTTCTCAGAAGAACGTATTTTGAGAGCAGATTCATTCTGGGCTTGGTATACTGGCAGCATCTGCCTCATCTTGCTGGGGCACAGGTAAGCAGGGGTCAGGTATGGATAGTACCCTTTTCATGTATTTACAGTAGGCACTTAAAAAGGTTTGCTCAGGTACTTATTTTAAAATACAGCTCTGGGTGGCTCATAACCATGATTCCCAAGCTAATAAAAACATAAAACTGGCCCCTTAGTCATCCCTTTGGGATGCCCCAACATCAAACATCCTCACTCAACCCCAATGCCTGGGTAAAAAGCCAGTTTTGATGACTTCCCAGAAGGCTAAATGTTTGGGTACCTGTGTTCTCTCTCCCCCCCCCTTCTCCCCCCTTCTCTGTGTATGAATGTATTCCATAAGGTGACTTGGTAAGCTAGGCAGATACTTTCAGGAAGAAGACCTACAAAGAACCTATGCCATGTAAGACTTTGGAGATGGTAACCAATACTTTGAATTGCACCTGGAAGAAAGGAAACTGGGAGCCAGCGCAGCTTGGACAACAGAAGGATAATGTAGGCAAAACTAGAAGCATCCAGAACTGTGTGTCCAAATCTGTTCTGCAGCAGGTGTAGCTTCCAGATAGACTTCAAGGGCAGCCCCATGTAAAGTGCATTGCAGTAATGCTATCGGGCAGTGACAAAGGAATAACTTTCCTTGGGAAACCATCAAGGAATTATTCCAGGCTTTCGGCTGGCCTGGGAAGTAGAAGGAGAAAAAAAACCAACAACTTACCCACCATCCCTAAATAAGCCAGTGGCAAACTGCTTGGCTACTCGCCACCCTGCCAGCTAGGAAGGCAGCATGAAAAAATAAATATTTTTTTTTAAAATCAATTCATTTGTAGACAACCTGGTGTCTTCCAGAAGTTTGAAACATGTATGTAATGTATGTATGTATCATATATATAAAGCTATAGTATAAAATTATGAAAGCAAATAACAAGAAACAAAAAGCAGAGTAAATTCAGTTGCAATCAAAATTAAAACCAGTATCATTTACATCACTTAATGTTGCTTCAATTTTCATCGGCCGTTGTTTCAATAATATGTTTATGTGTGCCCCAGGAATACCTTCTGGTGTCACATATTAAACACCAGGTGGGGGTATAATTTAAACCTTCACTGGGAGATCTCCTTTCCCAAATATTTCCCAGTAAAATGTATGTACTACAGGCTGCTTCCAGTAAAGCTGGATTTCATGACATATCAAGATAGTTTATTGACCACAATTAGGAAGTTCTTGGCTGTTTTACCAAGGACTTCTGCTTTCAGCTCAGCTAAAGGAAAAATTAGGAAGATTGATAGCAAAACTAGGCTTGTAGTCATTCAGTTACATTAAAACCCCACTTAGGGTAGCAGGAAAGTATTATAAAACAGAAATAAAAATACAACAGTTTCTTCATATCCAATATAATTTGGTTCAAACGAACAGAATACAATTTATATGCATGGTACTGGTATCTTTTGCAAATCCTGGCGACATCTTGATGTTCTGTTTACTGGCAATATATTTAAGCCTTTCGGAATCTATGATTCCTGCGTAAACATTGTCTGCAGCAATTACATGCACAATTATCAGTAAGAATAGCATGTGGTGTCATACGGAATATGTTGCAATTGTTTGGAAAACTAATTCATAAATTAATAGATGGAGCAAGTATATTCTTTTTGGGCGAACATTTATCTTATAAATTTAGGTTGGATTTCAAGGTGATACATGCAGGTTTACTGGAGACTTGCAATATTACAGATCAAATGTCTCTGGTGGAGTTTTATATCATTCAGTGTATTTCAACTTACAAACCACCAAGTATTAATAAATCATTGGATTGTAACAAAACAATCAGCTTGCCTACCTGCCCTGCCTTCCTTCCATTGACTCTAAGTTGCTTAAAAGACCCCCGTTTCATATTAAGATTGAAAACAATTCATACTTATACTTGTTCATTTGCAGTATTTATTGAGTTTATTTATTTGTGCCTGGCCATTTGGATCATTTTCCTCTGTAAATAAATGAACAGATACAATATTTTGGCTCATTTTAATTGGGATCTCTTTATCTATTTTTAGGACTTGGGTGGAGAATAGATGATGGTTTAGGTCATATTTACTCAGAAATATTGAAAATTCAAAAGGATTTACAAACTTTTAAGCACCACTATACATGGCTCCTTGTTTTGCACAAATCTGTGTTGTAATTTCTTTTAATGGCATTGAGCAATACTTGCCATTGCAGCGACTTTTGTGGCAGACCATGGTCTCTAATGGGACTGTGAACCTTTGGTGATTCTTCCTTCTTCTTCTTTTTCCAGCTGACAACCGCCAAATACCCAGTGGTGGTGAAGATGGGACATGCTCATTCTGGAATGGGAAAGGTGAGGGTATAAAAGTTCTCAAAAAAACCCGAGCCCGAGTATTCTCGAGGATACTCACAAACCACCAACCTGCAATAAAATTCAACCAAATACTCCTTTGAGATATGTTGATGTAACCCTTTTGCTAAAGATCTTTTCCCACTTACGTTAACCATGTCATAAACATCTTGTGATGGCAACAATTTTTTTTTTTCTGACCATGTTTCATGATCCTGCCTTCCCAACTATCTGAAATGGGTTTCCTCAGTCATCTTTAGCCATATTAGGATTAAAATAGCATTTCCCTACTCTTTTGTCATCATCCAAGATTAGTCCCAAAGTATTAACTTCTGTTAGGATCACCCATTACCTCAGAATAGGATTATCAGTGGTTCAGCAAAAGAAGTCTCTTTTGTCCCCATGTCCTTTGACTAGCAGGCATAGCCTTAACATCAAAAATTGGTCAGGTTTTTTTTTGGGGTATTCTCAAGCAGCTTTTCACTGTAGCGTAGCATTTCCCCAATAAGTGTTTACCTCAACTTTACAAACTCAGCTCTGTGACCTTAATTAGTACCCTCCCACCAGTGTGACAGCTGCCTGAAATTGACAAGACCTTAATTACAAGTGGAAGTCTTTTGCCTCCTAAGGGTTAGTACCTTCTCAATGTTTATTCCCCAGTGTGTGTCTCTTTACTCACTTGTAATCCCTTCGTCTCCAATGAATAAAAATCCAAATGCCATATTGGTAGTGTGTCATCCTCTTTTTCCAATGGTCCCTGCTGCCCTTTCCCTGTTCAGATATCTGGTAACCCTCCCTTGGAGGGGAGTCATGGGATTGGCAGTGATCTGAAACTGAGGCATAGTGCTCAGTGGGGTCAATCATTTTCACCCTCTAAAAATGTCCTGCTCACTCAAGGCACTTTGACTCAGGAGAAGGGAGAGGGCCTGCAAGGCAACTCAAAAGTTTTTGTTTTTTAAATGCTCTAGATTAATTAGTTGGCTTTCATCTTTGTTTATCTCGGTATCTGTTACATGCTGATCACTTAGATCCCTGCTCTGCCTGGAATGCAAAGTTTATTACCTAGGCCCCAGAGCTGCTAAGCTCCTGCTTCGTGTTTCTTCCCAAGTTGCAAGTAACAGTATGTTCTTTTCCTCTTTCCTAGGTTATTTTCATTGTTGAGAATGAAACCCATTAGATTTGTAATGCATTCCCATTTTGGCTCTGAGGTCTCCAATTCCTCTCCTTTTCAGGGGCAATTGTGGGAAGAATAATCTTTCCTCTCAATAACATCTGTCCCAATTAGCCACAAATAGATCTTCAGTGTTAAAATATTTCCCAGCAATTCCAGCTGCAATATATAATGGATTCCACTTTTGTTTAGGAACAAGTATAGAAATTGATTTTGTTTGTTTCTTTATTTAACTGTACTTATGACCTAGCCCGGTCCTGGAGGCCTTGGGCAGCATAAAACCACAAACAAAGGCCAAAACATAAAGAACCCACAGTATAATGAAAACACCATGAGAAAGCAAAAGCAAACTCAAGATAGCTACCCACAACCATTCAGCTGGGACCAAAGACTTGTTAGAATTGAGCTTTTGAGCTGTTTCCAAAACATCTGCAAAGTGGAGGCTTAGAAACTTCTGCAGGGAGGGTGTTTCCACCAAGAAGGCCTGCTGTCTGATCCTTACCTGCTTTACCTCACAAAACAGGGGTGGGGTGGAAGATTCTCTCTGGAAGACCAGACTGGATGAGTACATTTGGCTGGAGAGCTGTTGCCTGATGTTTGTGAAAACAATGAAAAACAAAAACAAAGGAACAAAAGTTGACAAGAACAGAAGAGAAACAAACCCACACACTCCAGGCAATTTCACTCGTTGTTGTTAAAGGCCTGAGGGAAGCCAAGTTTTTAAAGCCCTTCAAAATACCAGCAGGGTGGGAGCCATCTGGATCTCAGGGAGAGCTTCATTCCAGAGAGCAAATTCTACTATAGAGAAGGGGCATTTCTGGCATCCTGACAGATGGCATTATTCAATCAAAGGAACTCAAGAGAGTGCCTCTGGATTGGTCAAGATTAAATCAGGCAGCTTGATACTATGGGGCAGAGGTGGGTATTCAGCAGGTTCTAACCAGTTCTGGAGAACCGGTAGCGGAAATTTTGAGTAGTTCGGAGAACCGGCAAAAACCACTTCTGACTGGAGATTTCACAGTATCCTTCCCCTGCCACACCCACCAAGCCACACCCACAGAACTGGTAGTAAAAAATTTTTTGAATCCCACCACTGCTGTGGAAGATATGTGGTTCCTTAGGCCCTGTGCCATGTAGGGCTTTAAAGGTATTGTCCAGTACCTTGAACCACGAAGTCCAAATGCTTACATCACCATACCAAGGCATGCCTATCGCTGCCATCATTGCTGCAATCTAGACCAATTGAAAATTCAGAGTGGTCTTCAAGGGTAGCACTGTGTAGAACATGCTACAGTAGTTAGGCCATGGGGTGACCAGGGCATCAGTGACTATCTGAAGAGCCTCCCATTCTAAGAAAGGACCGAACTTGGTGCACCAGATGAAGCTGTGCAAAGGTCTTCCTGGCTAAGGCTACAACCTGGTCCTCAAGCAGGAGCTGTGAACCTAGAAAGATTGCCAGTTTGCACACTCTTAAATGGAGGGATGCAATCCCACCCAGTCAGAGATGGAATATAGACTAAATACCCCCGGCCACTTAATTTTGGTGGGATTGAGTCAGAGATGGTCTCTCCCTGACCAAATCTGCATAGCTTCCAGACACAGGGATAGAACATCAACAGTCTTACTTGACCAATCCAGAATCATCAATGTATCAAACCCCAGACCAGTGGATGACCTCACACAGTAACTGAAAAGGAGATGAGAAGAATGGAGCCATGTGCATTTCCACAAAAGAGGGGCCAAGAGAATGATTTCTCTCTCCTCTGCCCCCAAGAATACCAACAGGAATTGGTCTAGAGAAAGGAAGAGAACTACTGTATATGTGTGTTTCCATTACCCAGCCCGTGGAACTGACTTAGAAGGATACTGTGGTTGACAATATTGATAGCTGCTAAAAAATCAAGAGCAGAAAGGATGGATGCACCATCTTCATCTGGCTCTACCATAAGTCGTCTACATCAATGACCAAAGCTGTCTCAGTACTAAATCTCAGGCTGAAGCCTGAGAGAAATGGGCTCAGATAACCCATTTCATCCAGGTTTTTACCAACTGCAGACTGATCACCATGCCAACAACTTTTCCCAAAAAGGAAAGATTGGAGACTGGATGATAGATGTCAAAAATCAATTGGGTCTGAAGATGGCTGGCATCATTGGCTCTTTCAAGGCAAGAGGCATCATCTCCTTTGTCAAAGAGGCTGACACTACAGAATGGACCCAACGATTAGATAAGAATTTCTGCTAATTTTTGATGGTGGGCTGAATCCATGAGAAAATGATGTCAGTAGGCTTCTAGCACTATCTATTTAAATTATTGTTGTTTTTGTTTTTGTATTTTCATGCTTAACATTTTGGGGAAAATAAATAAAAATAATGGGCTACAGGTAGAAGGCACTATTGTATTCCTGTATGACGTGATCAAATGAGGAAGAGAAATTCACACAATAAAACCTCATCAGGAAATATGTAAAACATGCAATTTGGGAGGGTAGATCTGATTTCAAAATTCAGTTGCTGAAATGTGGGTGATGTAGGCTTATTTGCTTATATTTGATACAGTAAATGCAAAGGCTTCTGTTTGTTACAGGTCAAGGTGGAGAACCAGTATGATTTCCAGGACATTGCCAGTGTAGTAGCTCTCACCAAGACCTATGCCACCTCAGAACCTTTTATTGATGCCAAGTATGATATCCGTATACAGAAGATTGGCAATAACTACAAAGCCTACATGTGAGTCTGGTGAAAATTCCCCTTGTTTATATTTCCTTACTCTTAGCAAATGTTGCAACTTCCCCCCTAGAAGCTTCTTGACCTGCACTTGATCCCACTATTACTTAAATCAACTTTCTTTCTACTTGCCTCCTCCCATCAGCAGAATGATGTCTTCCATGAAGCTTTATTGATCCTGGTCAGCATTTTCAAGTCACTTTCTAGAAACAATCCTGTAAGAGGTGACCAAATGCAAAAGTTTGGGTCTCGCATCTTTAATAAGTGATCTAAGTGTGAATTTTGGCAAACGCACATTGTCACATAAGATTGAAATATCTACTTTTGCTGAAATTCTCTCTCTTTTTTTACAAACAATGAGAGATACCCCCCCTTTTTGGGCGGGAACTATATTTGTGCTATCTCTGAAGGAAAGTTTAGATTGTACCTCTTTTGAGGACTCAGTTTCTCAAAACACCATATTTAATATACCCTTCATTTGACAAGCCCCATTTGAATTAATTCCCCCTTCTCAATCTGTATCAGTCTCTTTCCTGCTGTTATTGACCTCCTTTTTCAAGGAAACATTTGCTTTCTGTTTCCTCACTGGATCTTTAATACAATGTCCTCTTTCCCCTGGCAGGAGGACCTCTGTTTCAGGCAACTGGAAAACCAATACTGGCTCTGCCATGTTGGAGCAAATAGCTATGTCAGATAGGTGAGTGGCATAGATGGGGAAATATGATTGGGTAGATAGAAGGGATTATAAATAAATGCTTAGAATAGGAGGACTCTTCCTCTCTATGGCTTCCCAAGCTCTATGGCTTCCCAAGCTCTATGGCTTCCCAAGCTCTATGGCTTCCCAAGCTCTATGGCTTCCCAAGCTCTATGGCTTCCCAAGCTCTATGGCTTCCCAAGCTCTATGGCTTCCCAAGCTCTATGGCTTCTCAAGCTCTATGGCTTCCCAAGCTCTATGGCTTTCCAAGCTCTGATTAAACATATCTGAGTGAAAGTGATAAAATTAGGAGGGCTCTGTACTTGTGCTACGTTTATAATTTTGTCTCTGTTCTTCAACTTTTCCATTCTGCGGTAGGTACAAGCTATGGGTAGACACTTGTTCAGAAATCTTTGGTGGTTTGGACATCTGTGCAGTAGAAGCTCTACATGGCAAGGATGGGCGTGACCACATTATTGAGGTGAGGTGTGGGAATGCTTATATTTTAATGAATATACCAGGGAACACAAACCTTTTTAAAAATTGCTAAAAGAAGGGAAGATTAGAATTTATAAGGTAAAGAGCCAGGTTAAAGGGTTCTTTTTAAATTGAGGATTTTAAAGCAAATCAGCTCTTTTTAACAAGTTGGTTCTCAAAATAATGAAACCTCAACATAAATGTGTTTTTAGGATACCGGGACAGTATTGTATTCTCTCTGGCCAAAGAGATTTGAGTTGAAATCCATTTTCAGCTGCAATACTCACTAGATGGCATCAGGCCAATGACTTTCTCTCTCCCGTTTTACTCAAAAAATACAGCATTAATTTATTCTGTCAGGGAACCTCTGTTATTGCTATTGTTGCAGCAAACCTTATGGAGATTTACTAAAAAGATTTGGGGAATAGTTTGGAAAAACCTTGACCCACATTAAAATTTAATGTTTTTACTAATATTCAGAATATATACTGTAGTTCAAAGCAACTAGCAGTTAATGTTAGGGTCCTTTGAGTGATAAATATATATATATGTATATCACTCTGCTTCTACTGCAGTTTTTGGTGCATGTATATTTTGTCAATTGATGATGATATGCAATTGGTTTTTCCATGTTACAGGCAGTGGGACAAACTGGCTTAGTTCCAGTTACTTCCTGGCTACGTGGATCAGACTGTATTCTTTGAGTCACCACCGATTGCACCATGTGGTTTTGTTAACACTGTTGCTTAGTGTTTATACACACAGCACACATAATCCTTCCAACAAATACCCAGTAATGGTGGTCATCTTTTATTACTACCATTCTGCAGATGATTATCTTCTGTAGGGAGAGGGGCTGTCAGAGGAAATATGTTCTCTGGATGCTACCCATATTTCTTATTACCTATTTGTTTTCATCCCAAGTTGAAACTTCTGCTATTAATTTGCTAGTGCCATTAATGTTTAAAAGTAGGCATTTTAAAACACACACAGACACACACACACACACATGTCATTTCCTGCAGAAGGTCTTGGAGTAATTCACACATGTTCTACTTGGGAAACAGGGAAACAGCTCACTTCCTGTTTGTTCTTGTTCTTTCCTCAGGTGGTGGGATCATCCATGCCTCTGATTGGAGACCATCAGGAGGAAGATAAGCAGCTGATTGTGGAGCTGGTAGTGTCACGCATGGCCCAGGTCCTTCCTCGCACCCCAGTGCCCTCCCCTGTGCGCTCTGCCTCAGGACAGCATGCCCAGGTATTACGACTTTGTTTTTCATCATAAACACTAGTCATTACTCGTTTTTTGTTTTTCCCCTGTAGCTTATGTTTAGTCACTGCTTACTAGAAATGGAAGGAAAGGAGTCAGAAGGAGGAGGAAATGCTGGGTCAGAGCAGCAAACTGTCATACTGAAGTTTACAGTAGATTGTGGCAACAGTAGTGAGGGACCAGGCACAGGTTGCCTGCATTAGGACCAGGGTTAGTATCTGAAATTTCTCATTAAAGTTGTTGAGTCAGAAAGATGCAGAAGATTTCAGCATGAGGGACTCTTTGATTTTGATAGTTTTGATAACAAAAACTCCTTTGTTTTTGATAATGGACAATTAGATGACTTAGGAAAACCTACACGATGAAGTTAAAGTCAATATTTCTTTCTATCTATTTGATCTCAAGCACCTGGTGTTCTTCTATAATACTGTAGAGATTTCATTTAACTGCCATGGATAATAAACGTTGGTAGATTGGTCTACTTTGAATTTGTCCAATCTCACTTTCAAGATCTTAAAGAGCAACTCGGCTGGATGTTATCCAGCGTTCTGTTTCCCACAGTAATTGCCAGCTAGAGGCCACTGTGACATTCACAAGGGCCACCAGGTCCTCCTATTCATGGTTCTTAGCAATAGGCATTCAGAGGCATAGTGCCCCTAATTCTAGAAATACCGTATATAACCGTCTTAAGCAAAATGGCTATTATTTGTCTAATGTTTCTTAAAAGCCATTGAAGTTGGTGGCTGCCATAACACTTTGTATTATGAAGAAGAATGCTTCTCTTCTGTTTTGAAGCTTTTCCTTAGCTAAATTGCTATCATCACATCTGTCAAAACAAATTTCAGCTGTTTAGACACAACCCCCCACCCCACCCCAATGTATTGCCAAGCATCTGGGGAAAAGGAAGGGCAAAGAAAACTCTTTGTTTGTCAATCCATTCCTCATGTTTTGTGATGAGTGTATATGGTTCCCAGTATTTGATGGCTCCAGTGGAGAAAGATTCCTCCATGTGTCATCTGTTTGTTGTTGTTTTTGATTGAATGTCTGAATGGGAAGCCTACTAGGGAAAGATTTACAGACATTCTTGTATTACATGGACGATGCTACAAAGAAGATAGGATATTGCAGAAATAGGAAAATTATAGATGGGCAGAATGGGATAAAAGGAAAGAAGGATAAGTTTTGATGCATGCTCCTGCTTTTGTTTGTTTTCATTCATAGGCTCAGTCAGCTCAAGCTGGACAGAGACAAGGCCCTCCAGCCCAACAGAGACCTCCACCCCAAGGTGAATTATGCTTTGGGGGAAATTGTGGCTCAGGCGGGAGGCATCAGAACATGTTTTAAAGGGAATTTTAGCACATTAGGTAGGCTAAAAACAGTCTTCCCTCTATCTTTCAGGAGGACCTCAGCAGCCACCTCCAGGCTCCCAGCGCCCTCCATCTCAGCAACGCCCCCCTCCCCAAGGCCAGCAACTCTCAGGCCTTACCCCACAGCCCGGTGGTCCCGCAATGGGTCAGCGTCTGCCCAGCCCCACCACCCAGCAGCCCCCACCACAGGCTCAGCAACGTCCTGCAGGGCAGCGCCAGCCTGGACCTGGAGTCCAACAGTCTCGCCAGCAGGGGCCACCCTCTGCTCCACAGTCCCCCCAGCCGCAGAGGGGGCCGAGCCCCAGTGGCGGAGGACAGCAACAGTGGCAGCAAGGTTCCCCCCCGCAGCAGCAGCGGCCCGCAGGGGCTGGCCTGCCCAAGACAGCATCTGGGGGCCTCCCAGGGCAACAGCAGCAGCCCCAGCGCCCTCCAGCAGCCGGCAGTCAACCACGGCAGCATCCACGGCAGGGCAGTCAAGGGGGCCTGACCCAGCAGCGCCCACCGGGAGCAGGAGCACAGCAGCAGCGCCCAGCACCACCCACTACCCAGCAGCCGAGGCCCAGTACTCAGGGGCAGGGTCCCGGTGGCCCAGGGCAACAAGGGAACCGCCCTCCACCAAGCCAAGGAAAGCCACAAGTTGCCCAGAAACCCAGTCAGGATCTGCCTCCTCCACCCCAGCCCCAGCTGAAGTAAGCGTTGGACTCTTGGGTTCTCTGTGGAAGGGAGCAGGGTTAGGCAGGCTCCAAGACCTAATTTTTGCAATGTGGGGATTTTGTTCCTAGCTAAACAGGGGCATGGTAGGTTGCCATGGTGATCTGGTAACCTCAGATACTTAAGGGCACAAGCCGTGCTACATGCACTTTCCCCTAACACCAATTCAGGATCACTTTTGCAAATTCAGTGTGTCGTCATTCTGTGTCCTTTTCACTTTTGTCAAAGTTCACTAAGGGGTTAGGGGAGAATATTAAATGAAGGATGATTAGGTGTATTAGGATGACAAAGCAGGGAAGAGAACGAAAGATCACATGCTTATAAGAAATTCTTCACTGTCATTATCACACAGCTGTCTTGCTTTTTTATGTTTGCTTTTGTTTGCCACTGTGAGAACTAGACACTACTTTTTATACAAAAAGATAACTCCTCTTGAAACAAAAAAAGAGTTACTTGATTCTCCACGTATACAAGCTCATCATTCGAAAGGATGCGGAAAAAAAACACCTCATCTTTTAAGATGTCACGTTCCCAAGTTGAAATTTGAAAAAATGATTTTTCTAAAAAAAGTACACTTTAAAACCCCTAACTACAGTATATAAATCAAACCTTGCAGGATAATTTTGAAGCTGAGGGGTTGGCATAAATTTAGGAACGATGTATCTCATCATCACTTGCGCTGCCTGTGACAAGTGTTTCCCATAGCCGTCTCTCAGGGGTGGCATGGAAACAGGGGTGAAATTGTTTGACCAGTGAAAGGGAGGGCAGAAAGTGTTACCCTCACTTTCAATTGGATTTGCAAGTTATGCCAGTTATAGGAAGCCAGGGATCAACAAGAAGATTTTTTTTTTTCTTTTTGACAGAGAAGCAGTTACATACAAGGGCAGCAGCACTTACAGGGCTTCAGAAAAGCACTTCTTGCTGAATAACTTCTTCAGATATTTTGCTGCAGCTCTTCGTTCGCCCAAGCTTGCCAAAATCACACAGAGAGTTCATGCTCTTCTGCTCTCCATTCAGCAGGATCCGTCCATAATGAAAAGAAGGGGAAAGAATTGGAATGGGAGGGAAGGGAGTTTCAATTAGAAGAAAATGACTGAGAATTTCCCTCTCCAAATTCTTTCGGCTTTTCTGTCGTGTTTTCCTGCTGCGGGAATCATTTCCCTAGTCTTTCCCTACTGGATGCGCCCTCCTTTGAAGTATTAAATTAGGGCTGAGGGGGGGGGACAATGTGGCCTCTCAATGGCCTTGCCCCCTTTGCAGCTTTGTGCTTGCTTCTTACCCTACTCTTGAGAAGGAGGGCAATGCTTCCCAAACTCCCCTTTCTTCTCTCCCAGCATTTCAGACAAAGCAAGTTCTGTTGCCTGACCTGATTTTAATAGTGTGTTTCTCATTTCTCCTCTCCGTCTACCCCTCCCTTTTTTTCCTGGCCCCCCCATTCCTCCCTCACTGTTCCTTAGCAAATCCCAGTCTCTGACCAATACCTTCCCCCTTGCAGAGGCACCGGTGCCGCGGGGCAGCCTTAGTCAGGATGAAGTGCGTGCTGAGAGCATCCGCAGCCTCCGACAGAGCTTCGCCAGCCTCTTCTCCGACTGAGAAACTTCCCCTCTCTACTGCGACCCTTCACTTCCCTGGGCCTAGATCCCTTTCCCTGTCTTCTGAGACTGTGAACCCCTTGTCCCTTCGCTGCTTTGACCCATTTCCCCGTGGGAATGCTCTTCCAAAATGAATCTATTCATTTGTTTATTTATTTTTAATCCCACCCACCCCTTTTTTTTTTGGAAGAATTTCTTCTGCCCTCCCCTCCATGAATGGCAATCCCATGGAAAGGGGGAAAGCAATACGTATCCCTGGAGATCCCTGGGGAAAGGAATGGCACCTGCTGGAAATGGTCAGAGCTAGAAAATGGGTTGATATGAAATTCCCAGGCTTTTGAAGCCGGTCATTCTGAATGTAAAGAGGCTTGGTTGGTTTAAAATTAATTTGCTTGTGTACTTATTTCTTAGATTGATACAGCTGCTCATCTCATGTTAGGTGACTCTGGGTGGCTTATAATGAAAACATTATCTGTACAGAGCAATTATCTGGAGAGAGAGTGATACATGTACACACACACATGCACCAAAACAGAACCTTCTCTACCCTAAATGCAACAAGAACTTCACAGTCTTCTGGGTAGAAGGCTCTGTTTATGTTCCCTTAAAATCCTAAATCTTCCCTCTGCCGCCATCCTTCATTCTAAGAACCTATTTTTTGCTCTGTTTTCTATGACTAATTCTGTAGCATTTCAGCAGAATATATTATCCCCATGCAAATCAAACCTGCCGATTATCAGAGAGCTTCCTTCCTTCCTTCCTTCCATCAGGATCTCCCTTTTCATCCAGAGGCTGCAGATTTCTCAACATCTCTTCTATATAAATATGCAAACTTTATGCCTGGTTCTCTTCTCCCAGCCTAGGGGCCCCCAAGCTTGGGGAAAAAGGGAGAGGAGAGGGGTCTCCAGGGATCTCTATACATAGCATGAGGGAGGGGACTTTTCCTGGGACCCATGTCTGTGTTTGTGGCCACAAAGATGTCTATGTTGTTGTTTGTGAATAAGCCAGTCAATTGCCACTTGCCCTTTGCACAATCCTGTTGTCCCCATTCCTTAGCTGCCCGCTTCCAACTCTTGTTGCCTTGGCTGCAGGTTCCGCCCCCACTTCAGCAATGTGCAACTTTATTCCCATGCGTTTTGGTAACCGTATACTCGGCAAGCCTTAATCTAGACATACAATTCCTTTCCATCCTACCTCACACTGTTTTTTTCCCCCCTCCACCCTCCTAATAACACTGCAGAAAACTCCCAGTCTGTCACTCCACCGTAAGCTTTAGCACCTACTGATCATCAGGAAGGTGCTGGGCAGGGCCAATGAGGTACTTTATCCTCAAACCTTTTGCTAACCTGGTTTAGACCCCAGTTGTCATGGAGGAGAGACAATTGGCCAATATTTGAGTTTGTGTTGGAGAATGCAGTTGTTTTTGTCAAGCCCGTTTCCTGTTCTTCCTCCCACTTGGCCAATCAAATCTATCTGCTCTTCTCCCAAAACAGCCATAGTACTGCCACTATAGCCAAGGGATGCTTTTTCTATTTTGATGACTGAAGAAATAAAACTTCATCCCTGATGGACACATACAAAGGGTTCACACCCAAAAGCAGAACTTGGTCCCCTCCCTCTCCCCCTTGTATATAACTCAAGAGAGAAACACCCCACTCTATTTTTGTGATTCTCCTTTATCCCTAAAGCTGTGTCAATTACTCTTGTCCCCTTCTTTGAAAGATCATGGGGACAGGGCCACTTAACGCGTGATGGTCTGATAGCTGCAAAGTCGCGTGTTGTAGCTGTGTTGTGACATGACGCTTTGAGCTGTGTTTGCAACTTAACTGTCAGGTTGGGGAGGGGGATATGCAGCAGAGGCTCAATCCCTGTGTATTACACCCCCTTTCCATTCTTCAGCCTCTTCTCCCCAGAGATCTATTCCTTTGCCACCAAGAGATCTGGGAAGGACAATTTAAAGTGCTAACTTGGTATCTTTGTTATTTATTCTTGTCTGGAAAGTGCATCCCCCTCGCACACTATTTTGGTGGGAATAGAGGCCTTTCCTATTGCTGTGATTCTGTCTCTGTGAATCAAAGTTTCAATGGATCAGTGATGTAAAAAACCATAAATAAATAAATATATCTATATTAAAAATCTGAATGCTTGCTGGAAAATGCATGTTCTGTCACTGAAATGAAATCAATGCACACACAGAGACACTACATGTGCAGAGAGATGAAGCAAAAAGGGTATGATGATGACATCAAAATGGAGAAGCGAATCGATGACAGCAAGTATATGTAGTATGGGAAGAAAGGGGTGTGGATTTTCTTCTGTTTTTGTGGCCTCGAATCAACAACACGTAGATGTAATCTGTCCCTGCTGGTGAGCTTCCCAATGCACACGTGGGTCCTGTTGAGATACAAAATGCTGGGTTACATGGATACTTATCTTGATTTGGCAAGATTCTTACTCTGTTTTGTTAACTTTGTTGATGTATCCACTAGCAGTGAAAATAATTTTCTCAATATCCCACATTCTTAAGGACCCTTTTTCACATTGAAACCTGTGAGACCAGTATGAAACATTATTTTAAAAACAGCATTTATTGCCGTATTACTTTTATTTTATAAGCAAAATTCCAATGTAAAATAAGTAAGGGCCTACTGAATACACACAAACCATTTAAAGCAGCAGCTTGTTCATTATCATGGTAAAATGTGGCTGGGCAGCCATTTTGAAAAGGGCAGCAGTCCCATTTGCTGCCATGGATCATGTGATCTACCTTTTTTTGGAAAAAATGTAAAGTCATTTAAAGTCGAGGGGAATTTATGCTTAGGCTGTATAGCGCTTTGAACACAATAATTTTGAGTAAGAGGTTTAGATGCTATTTTATAGTACAATACAAAGATACACTGTTAGTGTTGTAGCAACACTGTACCAAATCCTAAAAATTAGACTGCATGGTTACTACATTTCCCAATGTTGTTGGGAAATTTCTCCTTACTTCTAGGTTGCTTCTCTCCTTGATGAGTTTCCACCCATTGCTTCTTGTCCTGGAAGAAAATGGACAGACACCAATTTTAATTAAAGAGTTTTAAATACAGCTGCTCCTCACATAGTGACCACAATCAAGACTGGCAATTTTGTTGTTAAGTGAAGCGGTCACTAAAAGAGACCATAACTTTGCTTATGATCTTACTTCAGCTTACCTTTGTTGAAGTAAGGCCCTAAATATGAGCATTGTCTGTAAAGTTACTTTTTCATCACTCACAATTGCAAATGATCTCTAAATGCAGTTGTTAAATAAAGGTTACCTATATACAATTATTGCCACTGGCATTACAGCAGCAATAGTCGTGTGCTTGCACTGTATCATCTGGTATACAAAAAAATAACTCCTATAGTATCATGCTAGTTCTTCCTGAGGTGAAGGAGAGGCATCCATTTTAAAGTTCTTTCTAAGGATGAGGAATGCTGAAAGTCCAAAATCCAGGTAAGTCGACTCTAGCCTCACATCACGCCTAGGCTGTGGGGCCAGGCCACTCCACTTCCATTTGATGGCAGCTCTGATTATGACTCCTTGTTAGCAAAATAGGGAGAAGAAGCTGTAAAATGGGTTTCGCCTCATCAGAGGGAAGATGTATCCAAATTCATTTCTGGAAGGTACAAACGGCAAACCTCTATGGTGCATTTCTTTACAGATACTCCTTGACTTACAACCATTTGTTTAGAAACTGTTTGAAGTTATCATGGCACTGAAAAAAGTACAGCCAGTCCCCGTACTTACAACTGTTGCAGCATCCTTGCGATCACCTGATCAAACTTCAAGAACTTGGCAGCCAGCGGGCATTCATGGTGACTGCAGTATCTCTGGTTCATTGATTGCCATGTGTGACCTTTCTAGCCACCTTCAGACAAGTAAATTCAACCAGGGAAGCTGGATGTGCTTAACAACCATGTGATTCACTTAACAACTATAGTGATTCACTTAACAACCGTGGCAAAAAAGGTCCTAAAATTGGGCATCACTCAGCAATAGCAATAGTCCTTAGACTTATATATCGCTTCACAGTGTATTACAGCCCTCTCTAAGTGGTTTACAAAGTCAGCATATTGTCCCCCAATAATCTGGGTCCTCATTTTACCCACCTCGGAAGGATGGAAGGCTGAGTCAATCCTGAGCCAGTCAGAATCGAACTGCCTGCAGTCAGCAGAATTAGCCTGCAATACTGCATTCCTACCACTGCACCACCATGGCTCTTACCATAGAACAGTGATCCCCAACCTTTTTTATGGCGCAGCCCGGTATCCCCAACCTTTTTATGGCGCAGCCCGAGTCAGTGGCGCCGCCATCTTGTTTGATGAAAAAGTGCCCGTGAGCTCACGGAGCATCAAAACAGTGCAGCTGGGCGCTTTCCGGTGAAATGGCTTTCTCCGGAAAAGCTCACGAGCTCGCCGATCTTGTTTGATGAAAAAGTGCTTCCGGTGAGCTCACGGAACTCCGAAGCACTTTTTCATCAAAACAAGATGGCGGCGCCAGCAAGCCAGCGGCCTGGTAGGACTTGTTCCACGGACCAGTCCCGGTCCGCGGACCGGTGGTTGGGGACCCCTGCCATAGAACACAGACCATGATTCTTAAGTTAAAACTATAGACTATAGATCAGTGGTAGTCAACCTGGTCCCTACCGCCCTCTAGTGGGTGTTCCAGCTTTCATGGTGGGCGGTTAGGGTTTTATCCCCTACTTTATCAATCACCATTACTGTGGAACCGGTGGGCGGTTAGAGATAATTTTACTACTAACAGAGATACAAAAGTGGGCAGTAGGTATAAAAAGGTTGACTACCCCTGCTATAGATCATAGTTTCTAGTTAACCACTGCCTTGCTTAGCAATGGAAATCCTGATCTCAATTATGGTCAAAAGTCAAGGACTGTTTTGAACCAATTTGTATGCCACCCAACTCCTAATGACTCTTATTTATTGTTCCCTGTTTATAGGGTTTCTGGTGACAGGTTTGGCCAATGTAAAAAACAATAGGGTGAACTAACTAGACCTTTGGCTTGATTCAGCCAGCAAGCTTTCTGGATTGCCAGTGCTTCTTCTTTAGGAACAGCATAAAGAATATGATATCTTTCCTCTCTTCGGTCCTTGTGTCACATCAGTTACTGTTTCAGGACTTCCTGCTGTTTTCTCAGACTGTTTATCATGCTTACCACCACCATAACCACCCTGGCCCCAATTGTGACTGTTCTCACCAAGTCTAATATGTTTTTCTTCCGCTTCCACCCTGTGATGACCCGGGGCGTGGCATGAAGGCAACACAGCCAGAGAACCAGTATGAGTTCCTTTATTGGCACTAGCTTTGCCTCCAACATCCCATTTACTCTCCGGCCTGGAGAAAAGCTCTCCCACAAACCTGCAGCAGCCTCTGGCTGCAGATACTCCAGTCCGAACACTGTAAGCAGAATGACTGCAATCAATCACTCCAGCGGGGCAAGATAATGAGTCCAAGAAGCATTCTTCCAGGAAGACAAGCACACAGAAGCAGGGCAATAATTCAAACAGTCAGGAGGAGTGCCAGGAATGCAGGCCAGCAACTCTCAACACTAGATGAATTCAGCATGTGTTCCTGAAAAACGCCCCCTCCCAACTGCCCCACCTTTAAGCTCCATCCCCAGGTGCGCCTTGTGAAGGGGATTGGGGCCCTTCCTTGTAAGCCACGCAACCTATGTTGCTGTCTTCTGTGTTCTTCCCTACATGACCTAGGATGAGGTGGGCGTTGGTCTTTATCTGAACAGCATCTGCCTTGTTCTACCTCTTCCTTGCTCTGCCCAGCCTGACTTTGCTCTTCCCCAGTTTCCTCCAAAGCCAACAAAGCCACTCTCCCGCTCTCCGTCAGCTGTTCGTCTTCCATCTCAGATTCAGATTCTGACGGAGGCATGACACACCCCTTCTTCCTGCATTTTTTCAATTTTTATTACCCACTTTCTCCAAGACCTGCTCACTCTTTCATTCGTCTATTTATTTCTCCAACTCATCAAAAAAGAAGAAAAGAAGAACCGATGTTTCCTTAATCAATAGAGAGGGTGCTAGAATAGTGGGACATAGTATCACTGTTATAATCTCATTAAAAGAAAATGCTCTGTTCTACTAACTTCCCTTCAGGAAAGAAGGCTATGAAACTGAGTCTGTAGCACCTCCAGCTGGTAAAGGAAATAGCTAGGTTAATTTTTTTGTTGTTCTAAGTTCTCCCGCATGATAAAATAAAACAAAACGTAAACATAAAAGTTATAAATTTAAAGTATAATATGTTCACTACCAAATTTACAATTAAAATCAGTATAAAATTTAAAAAATGAACCCAACGTTTGGAGCATAGTCCTTGACATGCTATTCAAAACCTGGCCTGGCCCAGCAACCAAACTCTTTCCTGTTTTTGTTTTGGGCCAGTGATTGGTCTATCTATGTCTAGATTAAATCTAGAGTAATCTAGATTAAAGCCTTCTAGACATTCAGCAGCTAATGAAGGAAAAAGGAATCTGAAGGCGGAATTACAGTAGCAACATGGACCGTAAGCAGCATAAGCAGGAAAATTCAACACATTGAAAGATGAGATGAACTGATTTTACAATTGAGCATTAATGAATTGAAATGGCCTAGAATCAGGCCCCTTCGTTTGGAAGATCATTTTTTTTTTACTACTTGATTTTTTACTACTCAGGACATAAAAACCAAAGGAATGGTGTTGCTTTTACAGTAAGGACTCTTCTTGGATACAATGTAATCAGTGACCGAGTAACATCAATTAAAATTCACAGGTGGCCCTTTAATATGATAATTATTCACATTTATGTTCAACTACCAATGGAGAACAGGAAGTTGACAGGTTTTATTTGCCAAGTTCAAGCTAATGACAGAACATGCAAGCAACTTGTGCTGCTTGTATTTTAAATATGGAATGTCAATGAAGGATAGAGTAGGAAGGAAAACATAATTGAATGATATGATCCAGTAGATAAAAATAAAGCAGAAGAATGCCTTATCATGATGTGGCTGGTATATCCTGCTGACCAGTTGTTAAGAAAAGGGATTTTTGCAGTTACCTAACACTTAACAAAAGGAAGGAAAAAAATGTTTTTCCTCTTTCATAACTTGTTGCAATAGCAGAACCCTGTCAGGTTAATTAATTAACTAGCTTTTAGGCTCAGGAAGAATTGGCATCAAACTTTGTAAATTTTGGGTTGGAGACAAGACAAAGTGATATCATATGACTGAAGGGACTATGGGAGTTGTCAAGTGCTGATGTAGCTGCAACTGAAGAAGGAACTGTTGACCAAACAACCTAAGTTTTTGCATTTTTCAAAGTAAGTTTTCCATTCATAGAAAAAAATATATGTGGTTTCCAGGAATCGAAAACAATTTCATGGCACATAACCAATCCAGCAATCCTGTAACTCTGATGTTTTAGCAGGGATAAACAACTTCCAAACATCATGCATGGACTGGGAAACCAGCACTTAAGTAATGAAAAAAAGAAAAGGAAAGCCAAACAGAAAAAAAAAAAAAACACAGAGGAGGAAGAGATATGGATAAAGGCACAAAAAGCCAAGGAGGCAACTAGAGTAGAGTCAGGCAGGGGAAGAAATGCAGTATTTGAGATGACCAAATGATAGAAAAGCTGAGAGCAGAAAAAAAAGTGACCAAGAAACATTTTATGGAATGGATGGAGAGGGACAGAAGGGGAACAGAAGCAGTGGGGAGGGACAGAAGGGGTGTGAAAGTGTTGAGCATAACTGAAAACAAACATGGCCCCTCACTTCTTATTTTTTCCCCCTTTTCTTCCCTTCTGACTGTATTTAACTTGTTTATTGACCGATAAAATGATCACTCACGTATTGTATTCCTGTGATCTCTCTTTGGAATGCCCTTTAAAATCCTTATTGTACAGATGAGGATTGGTGAAACCGAGAGAGCATGTGGTCTCTCATGAACATTAAACCTGAGAATGGGGATTCTGAATTGGTGAATGTGGTTTGCACCCCTGTTTCCCACATACCCAACCCTGTTGCACAGCAGCAGTCCAAATGAAGTCAAAGACACTGACACAAACCTGTGGGTTTATATAAATAAATATATTTTGTCATTTATATTTACAAGAAACAAGATAGTCAGGAACACAGAAACATCATGAGGTAAATCGGACACCACACAGAACACATAGAAGAAAGGTGGGGGTGGAAGGGAAATTCACCCTTTAACCCCCCACAGCAACCAAACATAGCATAGATTGCCTCATGCATGAGCCAACAGTTTCCAAACCAATCAGCTACAAGTGTGTGTTCTGGCCCATTGTGTATTTTACTGTTTCAGCTCCTAAATTCAATATCCTAATAAACCCTAACTTATTATACACTCCATTGCCTTACCAATAGTGAGACAAGCTGATCTTGTTTTCCTGGCCATTGCGGAACCAACAGAGCCATTAATTTATGAGTTGCATTCTTACAGCTCACTTGCTGTAAGGTTTTGAGGATGCAAGGCTAATGAACTGTCTCTAGACTAGCTCTACATGTTCCACCTCCCTATGCAGTTACATCCATCCATCCATTTAAGAATATAGCAATATAAAAGGAATGCAGGTGCATCAGAACAATCACCTACTTCCTGAGATCTTTCAGGAAGTCCAGCATGAGAATAAGAGGGCACATTTTTTCCGTGCTTCTAATCCTGGATTGTCTATATACCATCCATTACTTGGTTAGTTGTAGACTTTCCTTCATGTACAGCACTGTTTCTGTTCTCTTATAGCGGTTTTTGCAAAAAGCTGTTGTGTCATCCAGTAACAAACTGTGTAACTTCTTTTTATTTCTATGTACAAGTACCTTTATTTTATCTGCCCTGAATCTGCGATTGATCAATTTCACATGAGGATGTCAAGATACACTTATTAGGATCAAGGGAGCGTGCAGTGTCTCTTCACATTTCCTCTCTCATGTCCCATATCAAGCCCATTGTGTTACAAGAGTACTCCACAGTTCTCAGTCCACAGTTACAGTCTCTGCATCCTTCCATTTAAAGTTGATGTTTTTCAGATCTTCCTGATATATTTGGTCCCCGGTTTTTGTTTGGCTTTCCTCTTTTTCTCTACTTCATCCAATTGATTGTGGTCTTTGCTGGGCATTGTTCACTCATGCAGAGCACATTTTACATCCCGATTATTTTAGTAAACATTTATATCTAATTTGAAATCGCTCACAATCTTGTCTCCTTGGATGGTAATGGAGAAAACTGGGCTGTTAAACCTGCATGTACATGGTTGTTGGTTGTTAAACCGGCATGTACATGGTTGTTGTTTCCAGTTTGTTTGTCTTAGTTGATAGTTCCTTGTTTGGAGTAATGTTCATTGTTAAACCTGTTAAACCCATGTATCTTTTTTTAAAAAAATAAATTTTATTGAGTGTACACATTGAAAACATTGAACGTAGTGGTCTTTGACATACATTTTTGTCAGTGCATATTACATTCAGAAAGAAATTATGTACATTTTCCCCAACACTTTATTGGTTTTTTCTGTTGGAAATTACGTACATTTATATACATGTATATACATATATACATTTGAACTTTATAATTTTTAATTCTTTCTCATTACTCCTTGAATAAGTGGTCCCTCACATCCTCCCTATTTCACCTTTAATTCTTATTCCAGTTTTATGAACTCCCTTTCATATTCCTCCAATAGTAGAACTTATTCCATATTTTGTGGTATTCTGACTCATCTTTATCCTTGTCAACCTATCCATTTTGGTGCATTGTAGTGCATTTTGGTGCACTGTAGTATCTTATCAAATGTATCATCCTCCCTAGGAATTTCTCTTGCCTTCCAATTTTGAGCAAATATCATTCTTGCCGCCGTGATTACATGTATTATTAGATAAGTATCAGCTTTGCTGATACTTCTCTTCCATTATTCCCAGTAAGAACATCTCAGGTTTATAACAAATTTTTACCCCCATCATTTCCTCTAGCCATGACCAAATTCTGTACCGGGACTCCTGAGCCTTTTTACAGGACCACCATATGTTTTTACTATGTTACAGAGCCCCTGATTATAACATCGAACATGCAAACAAGCTAAATACACTACTAACATGGGCAGCATCCTGCCCACACGCTTTTATCTTTCTTGGTGACTTCAATCTACCTCATATTATCTGGACCCTTAACGAATGTACAACTGAACCCACACATGCAACCTTCTACAATGCAGTAACCAATCTGGGACTAGAACAACTCGTAACCAACAACACTAGACTTAACAACTGCCTCAATCTCATCTTCTGCAATAGTTTGAATTCAATTTATGGAATACAGATTAAAGAACCCTATTCCAACAGTGACCACAACATGATTGACTTTTGTCTCAACATACGTCCATACAAAAATCATCCCAATGACGGAATCCCCAATTATAACTTCAAAAAAGGCAACTATGATCTTATAAACAATGATCTCTCATCCCTTGATTGGCCATTTCTATTCACTGGATGCAATACTGTAGAAGACCATTACAACATATTTTTACTTGAAGTCAAAAGAGTCATCAAACTATATGTACCAATAACAACTCCCAAAACCAGAAAAAACAAATTACCTATAACAATAAGGAAACTTCAATCCAAAAAGAAATCACTTTGGTGGAAAAACAAATCTGGTCATGTTGCCAACTTCAAAAGCCGATACAAAAATTTATGCCACCAGATAAAGGCTGAATGCACCATTATCACATTGAACAAGAAGAAAACCTTCTACGCACCAATTCCACCCGTGCTTTCTACAATTTTGTAAACAACAAACTAAAAGACTCAAGGTCCATCCCACCCCTGAAAGGGCCTAATGGTAAAGACTGCAATGATGACACCATTAAAGCCAACCTCTTTAACACATTCTTTGGCTCAGTATTTGTAAACAGCAATGGATCATACCCAGTATTTCCTAGCCAAACCACAGACAACTACAATGATCTAATACATATTGATTTTACTGAAGACATTGTTGAAAAAGCACTGCGCAATCAAAAACCATCTCCATCTATTGGACCGGACGGAATATGGGGCTACTTCTTAAAAAAGCTACCCACTGCCATAGCCAAAGCTCTAAGCATAATCTTTGAAAAATCTTTCAGGATCAGCTCCTTGCCAAAACTATGGTCACAAGCCACGGTCATCCCCATCTTCAAAAAGGGAGACCCCAGCCTAGTTGAAAATTACAGACCAATTTCTTTATGCTGCATCACCTGTAAAGTCATGGAATCAATTATTAACCAATCTATTATCCTCCACTTAGAGACAAACAACCTACTCTCTAATAAACAATTTGGTTTTAGGAAAAAACTATCCTGTAATCTGCAACTCTTACACTGCAAAAACATATGGACCACACAACTCAATCAGGGCAAAGCAATAGACACAATCTACATAGACTTCTGTAAAGCCTTTGATTCAGTGGTACATGACAAACTACTACTAAAACTAAAATCTTATGGTATCTCTGGACACCTGCATAACTGGATAGAAGCATTCCTGTCAAACAGACAACAAATGGTCAAAATTGGGAGCATCCTATCAAATTCTGTACCTGTCAACAGTGGTGTCCCCCAAGACTGTGTTCTAGTACCAACTCTTCATACTCTACATAAATGACCTCTGTGATCATATTAAGAGCAACTGCGTTCTCTTCGCTAATGATGTAAAGCTATTCAATACCACAGACAATACTGCCACCCTTCAAAAGGACCTTGACTATGTATCAGAATGGTCAAATAAATGGCAACTTCAAATCTCAACAAATAAATGTTCTGTCCTACATATTGGCAAAAAAATCAGAAAATAAAATACAGGCTGAATAGTCAAGACCTTGTTGATGATCCAAACTCTGTCAAGGATCTTGGAGTACTCATCTCTAATGATCTACGTAAGTGCTAGAGCCCACTGTAACTACATAGCCAAAAAGGTGTTAAGAGTTGTTAACCTAATCTTACGTAGCTTTTTCTCTGGTAATATTACAGTACTAACTAGAGCATACAAAACATTTGCTAGACCAATACTCGAATACAGCTCATCAGTCTGGAACCCACATTATGTATCTGATATTAACACATCAGAGAAAGTCCAGAAATATTTCACAAGAAGAGTTCTCTACTCCTCTACTCGTTGCAGAATATCTTATGCCACCAGACTTGAAATTCTAGACCTAGAAAACCTAGAACTACGCCACCTTTGGTCCGATCTAAGTATAGTATATAAAATCATACATTGCAATGTTCTACTTGTCAATGAATACTTCAGCGTCAACCAAACCAATACAAGAGCAAACAATAGATACAAACTCAAGGTTAACCACGCCAAACTTGATTGCAGGAAATACGACTTCAGCAACAGAGTGGTCAATGTCTAAAATACTCTACCTGACTCTTTGGTTTTTTCCCCAAACCCCAAAAACTTTAACCTTTGACTTTCTACTATTGACCTCACCCCTTTCCTAAGAGATCTGTAGGGGGCATGCATAAGCGCACCAACGTGCCTACCATCCCTGTCCCATTGTTTCTTTTATATTTCTTATATGTATCCATGTATTCATAACTATGTTTTTACTTATACCTATTATCTTGTAAGCAATTGACAAACCAAAATAAATAAATAAATAAATAAATAAATCAGAGCAATCCTAGATTTCTATGAAATAAATGGGACTGAAAGAAGATTAGGAGATCATGTCTTTCCATCACAGCATCAATCCTAGGAAAATCCCAATCTCTTTGTTGAAAAGATGGTTTCCCCTACCTAGCTCATCCTTTCAGAAAGTGGTAAAACTGAGCTTTTCCATTCTTGAATGGCACCTTGCTATTAAATTAACTTGTGAATTGTTGGGGAATTATCATAGAATTGCTGTTTTTCAGAAACCTGTTTTTAAGATAGTAAATTGTACTGTGTTTTTTTGTTTACCATGGCTTATTAATGATATTTATGGTGGATGGTTTTTTCCCCTTTTGAACATAGCAAGATGGAATGTCATGGAGAACATACACATCTGAAAAATAAATGACACTCTTCAATCACTTATTTTATTTTATTTCATTTCATTTATTAGATTTATTTGATGCTCATCTTATCTTGAACATTTGCTTTCTTGTAATAAACATTCAGGTACATATAGTTTATTTGTTATTCTCTAAGCAGTAGTATATTGATAGCCAAGGCCATGAATTTTATAACTGTGCACAGATGGTACTGCAATCCTTACCGGCGACACTGTTCAGTTTCTTTTTCTGTATATCATTTATTTTATTCCATGGTTTTGCAAAGTTGCACAGTTTGATTTGAGGTCTATTTTCATTAATCGACCCTTTTGAAATAGAAAAGATACATAACAGCGGTGTCAATATGTAACTGATAAGATTTCTTCACAGTAACTTGTCAAAACTCCTTGACAATTTTCTGACATTTGCTCCACCTTTTAAGTAGGGATTGATGTCAGTTCCAAACAAGCCCTTTCTCAACATTTATTATTTATTTAGTGTATGGCATACAATGTCAGGGAAATCTACACATGGTAGACCCAATGCAGTCCTGACAGCCGAGATTGCATTTTGTCTCTAGATTGCATTAGATCCAAAAATGGGATGAAAAGTGACCAAGAAATAATATAGACTAGATTAGGAATAATACATTTGGGGGAATTAAAAACCAAGCAGTAGTCAAGGGATGGACATTGCATGGTGGCCACAAATGCAGATACAATATCAATACGAGAAATTTGCTAAAATATATGGTTTTAATAAAGAATTAACAGAATTAATTTATTAATTAATTAAATTAATTCTTTAATTTGTTAATTAAAGAATTAACAGAATTAATTTAATAAACAGAATTAATTTACTGCTACCCTACAAAAAGATCTTGACTATGTATCAGAATGGTCAAACAAATGGCAACTTCAAATCTCAACAAATAAATGCTCTGTCTTACATATTGGCAAAAAAAATCAGAAAATAAAATACAAGCTGAATAATCAAGAACTTGTTGATGACCCAAGCTCTGTAAAGGACCTTGGAATACTCACCTCTAATGATCTAAGTGCTAGAGCCCACTGCAACTACATAGCCAAAAAGGCATTAAGAGTTGTTAACCTAATCCTACGTAGCTTTTTCTCTGGTAATATCACACTACTAACCAGAGCATACAAAACATTTGCTAGACCAATACTCGAATACAGTTCATCAGTCTGGAATCCACATTACGTATCTGATATTAGCACAATTGAGAAAGTCCAGAAATATTTCACAAGAAGAGTTCTCCACTCCTCTACTCGTTGTAGAATACCTTATGCCACCAGACTTGAAATTCTAGAACTAGAAAACCTTGAATTACGCCGTCTTCGGTCTGACTTAAGCATGGTATATAAAATCATACATTGCAATGTCCTACCTGTCAGTGAATACTTCAGCTTCAACCATAACAACACAAGAGCACACAATAGATACAAACTCAAAGTAAACCGCACCAAACTTGATTGCAGGAAATACACTTCAGCAATAGAGTGGTCAATGTCTGGAATACTCTACCTGACTCTGTAGTTTCTTCCCCAAACCCCAAAAACTTTAACCTTAGACTGTCTACTATTGACCTCACCCCTTTCCTAAGAGGTCTGTAGGGGCGTGCATAAGCGCACCAACGTGCCTACGTCCCTGTCCTATTGTTTCTCTTATTCTTTTTATTTTTCATATATGTACCCATTTCATGTATTCACAACTATGTATACTCTTATACTTATTATCTTGTAAACAATTGGCAAATCAAATAAATAAATAAATAAATAAATAAATTGGACCGACTGGAACTGATGACAAATTGCTAAAGAAAATATATTGTTATTATTGGGTATTAAACTTGAAAGTGAGCAGGTAAAGGAGACAATGATTGTTTGGGCTAAACATTTGGGAATTAGACAAATGGCAGAAACCATGGGATAGAAATGTTAAACTGACTATGTCAACTGCATATAAAAATTTTTTTTATAAAATGTTTTACAAATGGCATTTTGTACCAACAAGATTAGTGAAAATTTATAAGGATAGATCTACTAAATGTTGGAAATGTGATCAAACATCTGGTTCATATTAATATGTGTGATGGACATGTCCACAGACTAAAAAATATTGGATGAAAATACAGTACATACTTGGTTGGAAAAAATGATAAAACAGCATATAGATATGAAACCAGAAATATTTTTATTGGGCATTCTACCAGAAAAATATGATAAAGAGACTATATACGTGATTTTACATGTACTAACAACAACTAGAATTGTGTATGCTCAACAATGGAAGTGTGATGAGATCCCAAGAGATGAAAAGGTAATTAAGAAAGTATTAGAATGTACAGAAATGGATAGACTAACACATACTATTAAAGACAAAGAAGAAACTAAATACTTTTTGACATGGGGCTTATTTTACTGATGGTTAGACAATAAAAACAGAAATTAGAAAGAAAGCAACATAAAAAGGATAAGTGTTAAAATGGAAATTTCTAAAATGGACAAAAATATTGTTACTACAGTAATATTATTCTGATGCATGTTATTGTAAATGCCTTGATTATGATTGCCTAAAAATAATTGTACCCAGACAACACCTTATTTAATTGAAATGGAATTTTTATATATTATACTAATAAAACAAAACTTTTTTTAAAAAAGGAATAATGATTATATTGAAAATATTAATATGCACTGTGCCATCCTCTTTAATTTATATATGCATTAATTGTGCTGTTACTTGTTAAGTGGTATTCTCTACCTGAAATAAGGTATTCTTCTTTGAAAGGGCCTCTGTGTAGATATCCACAGAAAGACTGTGATTCTGGGCTGTAGAGAAACTTTGCACTTCTTAGTTTCTCTGGACCCTTGTATATCTTCAGAAAGAAAGAAAAATTCAGTATATGATAAGGACAAGAGAAGGTCAGAAGAATTTGTCATGAGAGGAACAATATCCCTTCACAAAAGACTGAATATCTGTCAACTTGCTCTTCATCATATGTTTCAGGAAGTTGGCAGGCTTACCTCGATGGGATGCATAGTAAACTTATTTATGATCATATAGGAAGGAGACTCAGGATCCTGCATGACGCTTTTAAATTCGACCCTCATCACTGCAGAGAGAGAGAAAGAGAGAGGGAGGGAGGGAGAGAGGTTTTCCAGTAAGAGGTTTATTTTATTTATTTATTTATTTTTGTCAATTGCTTACAAAACAATAGGTATAAGTAAAAACATAGTTGTGAATACATGGGATATATATAAGAAAAATAAAAAATAAAAATAAAAGAAACAATAGGACAGGGACGGTAGGCATGTTGGGTCTGTAGATTTCTGAATAAAAAAGCAAACTAGATGGTGCTGGTTAGTTTTCTGCACAAAGGCTTCTGAAATAAATAATATGTTTGGCTTTCTTGCCATAGGAATGATTTTACTGCAACTGGAAGGATTAACGCTGGCAGCAAAACCTGCAAAGTAAGGAAGTGGGGAGTACTAAAAGATGGAAGGGAGAAAAACATTCATTTTCAAAACTCACCGAACTCATGTTTGCAACATGCTTCCTGGAGAGATGTTCGCTCACATTTACAGGCCTCTGTGAGAACTCCCAACAACATGAGAACAAGGAAGCTGACTAGGAAAAATCCATGTGGTTTTGTAGTATCCATTTCTTGCCGCTTATGAAGCCGGTCACTTAGGACAGAGGAGATGTTTTCCTTCTGCAGCAGTCTTTCTGGAAGAGCGTTGAGTGAGAAACACCAGCTGCAGATTGAAGGCAAAGTGGTGTTTGAGATGGTCCTAGAATTGGTCTTAGGACGATTCGAGTCCTGAAATATAAGGAAGGAACATGGGTGCTTCATCCTGTGGGACAAATTGAGAGTTAAAGCTTTGTCCCTGTGGGAATCACTCTCCACAGGACCAAAGCCTCAGCAGAGCCAGAACACCATGTCTGAGTTGTAGCGAAGAAACATGTGACAAGTTAGGCTCAAAGACACATCATACACCACATACTGTATATAATTTGTCAGTTTCCTGATAATGTTATTCCACACTCAACAAAATCAGAGGTTTCTATGGGAGTCCAGGAAAGAGAGTCCCCTTCTAAGGAGAGATGGGTCTGAGGCATGGAGGAACACCTTTAGGATAAGAATTATTGTCTTAATACAAGTATTTTATTCTTGTTAGTTTCAAATCAGTCATCCCTTCTGGTTCAACTCCATGCATTCTCTTGATAACCTTTTCCATAAATGTTTTGCTGTTGACTACTTCTTAGAGCTTCCTTCCTTCCTTCCTTCCTTCCTTCCTTCCTTCCTTCCTTCCTTCCTTCCTTCCTTCCTTCCTTCCTTATTTATAACTGCCAAAATGAGGCCACCTTTTCTCTCTGTTTTATCATTGGCCAGAAACAAATCACTTTGGCTGTACTCTAATGGTAGTTATCGACAAACCAACAGTTGGCCCAGATTCTCATCTCCCAACATTTGCACTGCATGTTGTTATCTTTTTTTTTTTTTTAAAACAAATTTTATTAATTTTCAAAACACACAAGTCATCATTATCCATTACATATTTAAACCTTTTTCCATTATAAATTTAACAAGTCAGATGAACTATAATTCTGTTTTAAACCATTTCCATATAAACATACAAAAACCTCTTATCCACTTTCTCTTTATTTCTCTTTACTCTTATTCCATTTTATTATTATTATTTCATCTATTTCTTTCTGACTTAGTTACCATTATTCTCATTCTATATTTCTGCAAGGTTTCATTAATTCTCCCCCCCCCCCAAAAAAAACATATATACACAACACACAAAACATAAAAAAAATCTTTTTGGAAAGTAACTTGGACCCAGGTATCTCTTTCTTCATGGACTTCAACTGTATTCATGCTCATCTTACATATCATTACTTATTTTATTTACCATTCTAAGTCTTCTATATTAACTTCTCCACATATTTCACTCTTTTTAATTCTATCTTAATTAATCATCTTAATTTGAGTCATTATATTTGTATCTTTTGTCCATTCTTTATTGTACCTTTGTCTCATTCCTTATAAAAAGAAAGAAATTTCTCCTGAAATCACTAATCAGAGTATGATGCCTTTCTATCTCCCCACTAAATTAATCAAGTTAATCTTTAAAATAACACCCAATACCCAATCCGATTTTGCTTGGTACATTCTAACTGAATAATACATCCAGAATAATTAAATACATAGTTAAACAATAGATCTAAATATTAAAAACAAATACTATAATAAAAATTTTATAATAACATCAATACCATAATCTTATTAAACTCTTTAATTAAAACTCAATATTCCAAACCTCCCCTCATATTATTAAATTTTAAAACCAATCATTATTAACATTTCAACATTTTAATCTCTTATCAACTCTTAAGCCATTTAAGTTTTCTATTTCTAATACAATACTACAATATCATCTTATGTACCTTGCAAAATCTCTTTGAAGAAATTATACTTATCCTTTATCCCTAAAAAAGATTCCTTTTTTCCCATTTAATTTCAAAACTTTGTAGCTTTTCTCCACCTTTTCCCTTTCTTTCTTCTCCCAACAAACCTTTCTACCCCCCCTTCTTCTGGCCTCTGCCTTACTGGCTTCCCTTCTCTGTCGTATTCCTCTTCCCTTTTGTTTACTATCATTATATTGATTTTGCACCTTATTTTTCCCTTTCTTAAATGTTTTTTTAAATCTTAAGTCCTTTATTTCTCTTCCTTTCCCTCTTCCTTCTTTCTTGGTCGAGTTCTGAGATTTATTAAAGATGGCTTCCTCTCCTTCTTCTTCTTCTGCTGTCTTCATCTGTTGTAATGTTTGTTGATAGTTAATGAGCGCCATTTCTAAAAAAAGGAAGGCTTCTTTCAAACCAGCTTTACCATTTTTTTTTGCTTGTTCATAATCTTTTCTCAGTTCCTCAATAGAAGGAGCCATTATAAATCTTTTCTTTTCTTTTCTCTTACAACAACCAGAATATTCCAAAGGAAAAATAAAACAATCCCAAAGTTATCAATCAGTCCAAACCAAGGCAGAGTTCTCACTTTCTCCTCCTAGGGTAGTATCAATCAAAGAAAAAGAAAGTCCAAATCTGTTTCTTAAAATCTTATTGCAATATATTTTAGTCTTTCAATCCTTAAGGCATCTCCTCCAACAAAGTCTTAGCATACAAATATTTTTTTTTTAGTCCTCTCTTTTCCCACTCATCGCTTAAAGCCAGTTTTCACCTAAAAAAAATAGGTTTCTTAATATTCACTTTTTATTCCGTAGAAAAAGAGGGTAAGCTATCCTTTCAGCACCATCAAACTGCTGCTTTTTTCCTCTTCTCGAAGGTATCATTCAGAAAGTCATACTTTTCAGGAATTTTGTTAAATATGTCTTAGAGTCCTAGGAACCAAGAAAAACTTTCTCCTTTCGAACACTTTCTCCACTTCCTCCTGCACATTCTTACCCGGCTGCCAGCTTCTTTGTGGCGGCCATTACGGACCGCCGCTGCACTGCCCCTGGGAAGAGGGGTTCTGCCGGCCGGGAGGGGGTCTGCAACACCCCCAAACCCCTCTCCGGACCCCCTACCTTCAGCTGCCCCTGCAGGGCAGCCTAGCTCCGTACCCGTCCGGATCGGAGCCCCAAAAACGGCTAGCACGGCAGGGATCGCGCAGCTTCGCAAATCCCTGCCGCTCGCGAAGCCGACAAACCGGAAGTTCCTGCATGTTGTTATCTTGCAGCATCCCCCACTTGAGGATATTGGCCTCATATTTAGGCACTCCCACCCTCCGCCGATTCAATGTCCTCCAAGTAAGATAGGGCAGATCAAATCCATCAGCCACGTTCTCTTCTAGGACTATTTCTTGTTCTGTGAATTCTTTCTTCCATCTTCTAATATGTTTTTGCTCCTGTGGGCCTTCAAGCATATTTCTTTGTGCCACAAAAGTCTTCCTAGATCTAAGTTGATGAATTTGAGGCACCTGTCCATTCAGAGGATGGTGGGGATCTTTCTGTTGTTTGGGTCCCTCACCATCTGTTGCTACTACTCTCCTAATCCTCAGTGGAGCAATACCAACAAGAGGACACTCTTTCTCAATTGGTGTGGGTTTAAGGCATCTTGTCATGATGCACACTGCTTCATTGACAGCAATGTCAACTGGCTCTGTGTGTGTGGAGACACTCCATAGGAAAGCCAATTTGGTGGCATGGGTAAAGCACTGAGTTAAAAGTGCCTTGACCACCACTCACACACTGCTGAAATACACAAGCACAAAATGATGTCTGCAGAGTGAGTGGCTGAGCACCACATACTGTATATAATTTGTCAGTTTCCTGATAATGTTATTCCACACTCTAACTTTAGCCTTAGTATTCAGGCAATGTTGTTTAAATGAAAGTGTCCTATCAAGTCTCACACTGAGATACTTTGGTGCAGTGCAATGCTGTATTTGATTCTCTTGCCATGCAACTCGACCCCTGCACCTCGATTTCAAGGAGGAAAAACACACACTTGGGTCTTGCTTGGATTGGGCGGCATATGACTGATGGTATATAATACCATCCTAATTTTTCAAGGGCTACAGTGAGCCTTGCAACTAACTCATCAAACCTTGATCCTTCTGTGGCCACTGATATATCATCTGCACAGATAAAGAATCATGTATTGTCAGCAGGGATGGGTTTCAAAAAAATTTGCAATGGGTTCTCTGTCTGGTTGATGGGTGGGCGTGGCCATGGTGGGTGTGGTGTAGTTGGCCTCCTGCACCCCTGGGGGGGTGTTTTTGCCCTCCCCAGGCTCAGGAGACTTTCCTCGAGCCTCTGGGAGGGCAAAAATGGCCTTCCCAAGCCTCCACGCATCACCTACACTTACCGGCATCCAAAATGGTCCGCGTGGGGATTCCTGGGAGGGGCAGGTCTGGGTGAGCGAGGCCAGCCTGGAGTGGGATTTGGGGGGTTCTCTGAATAGTGCAGACTCTTAGCTAGAGGATCTCCTGAACCCCTGCAAACCCCCAGCAGCTCACCCCTGATTGTCAGAGACCTGTTGATCGTTTGTATATACTGCATGTGACACAACATCAGAAACAATACATTTCCTTTCCTATGCCTAACTAGAAGTTTTTAACCTACTGCCTTGCCCACTATACCAAACTGTCTCTCCTGGAGAGTTGGCTTCAAAAGAAATCGGCTCTTTTTTCCTCACCTTATTCTCTGTTACTCCTGGTTCTTCTCCAGAGGGAAGTTTTGTCCCCAACCTATTCTGCTGGTATTTAAAGCTTCCCCTCACTCCTTCCCCCAAATTTCTCTTGCGTTTATGTTTACACTTGTCATTCAAACTAGCCACACTTGATTTCTCCAACGTCCCCATTTGGTTTGCTGAATAGATTAGATTTCTGGAAGACAGGTTTGGACACAGCGTATCTTACATTAATGTCATGTTAACACTGACTATAAAAAACCAGCCATTTGTGTTTCTAGACTCTTCACGGTTTAATGGAGGGTGATGAAAAAATAACTCTGCTGGAGAGAAGTTCCTTAAGTCTGAAAGCTCTGAAGACTAAACCCCTGGTAAGAGATCAAAATCAATTGGTTTCAAATGTTTGAACGCTTTGTGAGATTCTGTGTTGAATATTATCTAAAGTCTTTGCTTGGCTATATATGCAGTTGAAACATATGCATTGAACAGTATGGCCCAGAACTTCTAACAACCTCCTTCTCCCCCATGTATATAGATTAAGAGAGAAACTCCCCACTCGGTTTTTGTGATTCTCCTTTATCCCTAAAGCTGTGTCAATTACACTTGTCCCCTTCTTTGAAAGATCATGGGGACAGGGCCACTTAAAGCATAATGGTCTGATAGCTGCAAAGTCGCATGTTGTTGCTGTGTTGTGACATGATGCTTTGAGCTGTGTTTGTGACTTAATTGTCAGGTTGGGGAGTGGGATGCAGCAGAGGCTCAATCCCTGTTTATTATACCCCCTTTCCATTCTTCAGCCTTTTCTCCTTAGAGATCTATTCCTTTGCCACCAAGAGATCTAGGAAGGACAATTTAAAGTGCTAAATTGGTATCTTTGTCACTTATTCTTGTCTGGAAAGTGCATCCCCCTTGCACACTATTTTTGTGGGAATAGGGGCCTTTCCTATTGCTGTGATTCTGTCTCCGTGAATCAAAGCTTCAATGGATAGTGATGTAAAAAAACCTGTGCTATTGTGAACAGCATTATTGTACACGACCTCCATGAAAGGCAGGAGGTCCACCCAATTGGACTGCTGATAATTCATGTAGCACCTCAGGTACTGCTCTATCATGGCATTCAGTCTGTCTGCCCCCTGATTGGTGTTCAGATGAAAGGCTGAGCTAAAGCCCTGGGATTACCCAATAGACCGCAGGAAATCCCTCCAGAACTTAGCTGTGAACTGGACCCCTCTGTCTGAGATAATTCTCCATGGTACTCCATGCAGGTGGTAGATGTGCTTCAGGAACAGCTTGGCTAACTGGTGGGCTGAGGGTAGTCTGCTGCAAGGTATGAAATGCCCCTTTTTGGAGAATGTTTATTACAGTCCAGATCACTATGTTCCCCCCACTTTTCGACAACCCCACTATGAAGTCCACGGCGATCTCCTCCCATGGCTTCATCAGCTCCACTACCATTTGTAGCAGTCTGGGGGGATTTCCTGGTTGTTTTTTTCATTGCGGCACAGATGGTGCAACCCTTCACATAACTGTCCACATCTTTCTTTATGCCAGGCCACCAGAATTGCCTGCATGCTAAGTGTAAAGTCTTTATGAACCTGAAGTGGCCTGCTGGTTTGGCGTTGTAGCTCCTCTGGAGGGCTAGGGTGAATAGGGATTCTGGGACATAGAGTTTTGTCCCCTTCCATGCTAGGTCATCTCTTTTTGTCAAGATGTGTTGATTGTCCTGGAACTAGGGGTCTGCTAGCAGCTCAGTTTTGAGTTTTGTGGTTAAGTCATTTGCGGGTTGGTCTTGCTGATCGCGGCGTTATTGTCTGGTGATTACTTGGCCAGCTATTTGGATAGTGGGGATGATGGTGTTTACGACTTCCTCCCATTCGCATTTGTACTGGGGTATGTGGGAGAGGGCATCAGCAAGAAAGTTCCACTCCCCTGGGATGTGTTTTAGCACAAAGTCAAATCTGTTGATTAAGCCCAGCGGACTTGTTTGAGTGATAGTTTTCACGGGGTCCTAAGGGCCTCCAGATTTTTATGGTCGGTCCAAACTTTGAATGATCTCTGCCCCCTTCCAGCAGGTGGCGCCAGGTTTGCAGTGCCCATCTCACTGTGAAAGCCTATTTTTCCCATTCAGCTCATCACCTCTCTGTGTCCGTGAGCTTGCGGGAGGTGTAGGCGCAGGGCTGTAGGCTTACTTGGTTCTTTCTTTGGAGGCAGCATTCAGCAGTTACCCCAATCGAATCATGAGTCTCGAGCCAAACTTCCAAAACTTCAAAGGATTTATTGGGAGTTAACATGGGTGTAGCCGATTCTGAGACACATAATTCACTGTCACCTTGACCCTGGTGTTCCCCCACCCCCTGGATGTATTATAATTCATATTCTCCAATGAGATACATCCATAGCCAAGAGTCATCAATCATGTTCTCCAGGTAGATTTTTGCACGGTAGAAACTTCAGTCACCTAGTTACTATCTCTGAAAAACTATGTATGGAATGCACTTTTGATTTTCAAGCTGCTGCACTGCTCTTTCAAACCCCTTTCCCCCTCCCTTTCTGTTGGCAACTCTAAAAAGACCATAGAAATATTTTATGAGTTGACAACTGCTCCCACTGCTACGTCACTGGTATCGGCTTGAATGACGAAGGGTTGTTTGGGCTCAGGATGCTTCAGCACTGGTTCTTTTCCAAAAAGTTCTTTTAGTGTTTCAAATGCCTTTTAGCAGGTTAGGTCCCACTGGTAGGGGTTGGGCAGGGTTTCATTCCTGGACTTCCTGTCATTAGGAGGTCCATCATGGGTTTGGCAATCCTCATTAAGGAGGGGATGAATTGCCGGTAGAAGTTTGCAAACCTCAAGAAGCTTTGTAACTGTCTGCAGGTGCGAGGGGGCCACTACTTAACAAAAAGAAGGAAAGAATTTTTTTCCCCTGTCATAACTTGTTGCAATAGCAGAACCCTGTCAGATTAATTAATTAACTAGCTTTTAGGCTCAGGAAGAATTGGCATCAAACTTTGTAAATATTGGGTTGGAGACAAGACAAAGTGATATCATATGACTGAAGGGACTATGGGAGTTGTCAAGTGCTGATGTAGCTGCAACCGAAGAAAGAACTGTTGACCAAACAACCTAAGTTTTTGCATTTTTCAAAGTAAGTTTTCCACTCATAGAAAAAAAAGTATGTGGTTGCCAGGAATCGAAAACAATTTCATGGCACATAACCAATCCAGCAATCCTGTAACTCTGATGTTTTAGCAGGGATAAAAAACTTCCAAACATCATGCATGGACTGGGAAAACCAGCACTTGAGTAATGAAAAAAAGAAAAGGGAAACCAAACAGAAAAAAACAGAGTGAAGGAAGAGATATGGATAAAGGCACAAAAAGCCAAGAAAGCAAGTAGGAGAATAGAGTTGGGCAGGGGAAGAAATGCAGTATTTGAGACGACCAAATGACCGAAAAGCTGAGAGCAGAAAAAAAGTGACTGAGAAACATTTTATGGAATGGATGGAAAGTTCAGCAGTGGAGGAGGACAGAAGATAAAGAAAAAGCATTGGGGGTGTGAAAGTGTTGAGCATAACTGAGAACAAACATGGCCCTTCACTTCTTTTTCAATATTGTATTCCCATCTTATTGTTTATTGATTTGTTTATCTTCTTCAACTTGGATGCTGCCCTACTTCAACTGACTCTGGGTGACACACAGCATGAAAAGAAGCAACAAAGATACAAAAACAAATAACAATAGCAATAACCAGATGGAAGAACTAGTCAAGGAAACAAATCATATATCCATCAGGGACTCAAATCACTCTAGCTCAGGGCTGTCAAACTCATGGTGTCTGTTGAGGTAATTTCCCGTTAGAAGAATGAGCGCATACAGGGAGACGTATAGAGAGTAGTGTTGGAATAATACACACAGAGCACACAGATACACTGTACAGTAAATGTAGGTTTTTACTTCCAGAAAGTTTAAGCAAAGTTCAAGATAAGCAGTCCAAAGTCATTCATAGGTAAATCAGTCAGTTTTCAATCCAGGGATAATCCAATAACAAATTTCAGTGTCAAAAACAGTTCAGTATCAGACTTACATTAAATCCAGAAATATCAATCAATTAGGAAAAATGGAGCAACGGCAATACTTTCCAACAGAAGGAAACAGAGATACATTTACACTCTCTTCTGAGACTCAGACTAAACAACCCAGGTTTCTGGCTCCATCTTATGGCCGTTTGAGAAACCACACCTAATTACAGTTTTGCATTTTCTTAAAGATACAGTTTTAAAATATTTATCCTGGTTTATATATATTTCTAACCTAAATAGCTGTTAGGTGACCCATATTCCTAACAGTGTCACATTGTTGTCACGTGACATATTATGACTTTTTCCCATTCGCTAAACCAAGGTGTAGGCGTGGCCAGTGTATGATGCATCTGGCCTTTGGGATCGAGTTTGATACTCCTGCTCTAGCTCAACACCTAGTGCAAGGTATTTAAAGCCTCCTGGAATGCCCTTTAAAGTCCTTATTTTACAGATGAGGACTGGTGAAACCGAGAGAGCATGTCATCTCTCATGAACATTAAACCTGAGAATGGTAATTCTGAATTGGTGAATGTGGTTTGCACTCCCACACACCCAACCCTGTCAAGGAATTGCACAGCAGCAGTCCAAATGAAGTCAAAGACACTGATGCAAACCTGTGGGTTTATATAAATAAATATATTTTGTCATTTATATTTACAAGAAACAAGATAGTCAGGAACACAGAAACATCATGAGGTAAATCGGACACCACACAGAACACATAGAAGAAAGGTGGGGGTGGAAGGGAAATTCACCCTTTAACCCCCCACAGCAACCAAACATAGCATAGATTGCCTCATGCATGAGCCAACAGTTTCCAAACCAATCAGCTACAAGTGTGTGTTCTGGCCCATTGTGTATTTTACTGTTCCAGCTCCTAAATTCAATATCCTAATAAACCCTAACTTATTATACACTCCATTGCCTTACCAATAGTGAGACAAGCTGATCTAGTTTTCCTGGCCATTGCGGAACCAACAGAGCCATTAATTTATGAGTTGCATTCTTACATTTCACTTGCTGTAAGGTTTTGAGGATGCAAGGCTAGACTAGCTCTACATGTTCCACCTCCTTATGCGGTTACATCCATCCATCCATCCATCCATCCATCCATCCATCCATCCATCCATCCATTTAAGAACATAGCAATATAAAAGGAATGCAGGTGCATCAGAACATGAGATCTTTCAGGAAGTCCAGCATGAGAATAAGAGGGCACATTTTTTTCAGTGCTTCTAATCCTGGATTGTCTATATACCATCCATTACTTGGTTAGTTGTAGACTTTCCTTCATGTACAGCACTGTTTCTGTTCTCTTATAGCTGTTTTTGCAAAAAGCTGATGTGTCATCCAGTAACAAACTGTGTAACTTCTTTTTATTTCTATGTACAAGTACCTTTATTTTATCTGCCCTGAATCTGCGATTGATCAATTTCACGTGAGGATGTCAAGATACACTTATTAGGATCAAGGGAGAGTGCAGTGTCTCTTCACATTTCCTCTCTCATGTCCTATATCAAGCCCATTGTGTTACAAGAGTACTCCACAGTTCTCAGTCCACAGTTACAGTCTCTGCATCCTTCCATTTAAAGTTGATGTTTTTCAGATCTTCCTGATATATTTGGTCCCCGGTTTTTGTTTGGCTTTCCTCTTTTCTCTACTTCATCCAATTGATTGTGGTCTTTGCTGGGCATTGTTCACTCATGCAGAGCACATTTTACATCCCGATTATTTTAGTAAACATTTATATCTAATTTGAAATCGCTCACAATCTTGTCTCCTTGGATGGTAATGGAGAAAACTGGACTGTTAAACCTGCATGTACAAATAGATTATTTGTAGCTCAGTGTTGTGGTCCAAAGTACTCTCAGAGCTTGTTGTTTTCTTACAGATGTTTCATTACCAAACTAACATCTTCAGTCCTAGAAGGTCATCGGGCTTGTTCTTATTTTTATAACTTGTTGGTTGCCCTGTCAGTGTTGGGGGGGGGAGGCCTGGGGGTGTGTGTTCCTTCTTTAAATTGTTGTTTCCAGTTAGTTTGTCTTAGTTGATAGTTCCTTGTTTGGAGTATTGTTCACTGTTAAACCTGTTAAACCCATGTATCTTGTAGAATATAAACATGTTTGAATATTAGCTCCAGTCACGGTAGGTTGCTTTTGAGAGTGGAATTTACAAAATTAGGTCTGGAAGTTGGATGGTTGTTTCTATTTGAAGAGTAAATAGAAATGAATGGTGATTTTGCATGTTTAAGGCTTTGCTTTATGTTGTTCTCTGCGGGATTTGGTTGAGGGCTTTGGCAAGGCTTGTAAGAAACATTCTGCATTCTTAGTGTAAACATGACACCCCCCCCCTGTTATTGAGATAGCAAGTCATTACATTATATAATAAAACTCCATTCCATTTTTAAGGGTGCTACTAAAATAGTTTCAGTAGCATCATTTAAGGAGAAGGAAAGACAAAATTATTAATTATTATTCTTTAGGATGCTTAAAAGTTACTTTAAGAGTAAATGTAAGGCAAGGTTGCATTGCTCAAACCATATTTGGTAAATAGTTTCAGTTGAGACCTTAGGTAACATACGCCAGGGCACAGATGTTTCAAAAAGGGAACACACCACCATGGAGTGGTGTGGTGGGCTAGAGGTGAAGCTTTCGCCTTACAATCAGGAGGCTGTGAGTTCGATCCTTGGTAGAGGTAACTATTTCTGCCTCTGGGTACAATGAGAATATATCTGCTGAAGAAAAACCCTGTATTGGTGACAGGAAGGGCATCCAGCCATTAAAAACTTTGCTAGTTCTATTCAGTTGCCCAGACTCCACCCCGCAAAGGATTATGGGGTCATTAAAAGATGATGATGAATACAGATTGATGCATCCCGGGGCATGTTTTGCTGATATCAGAGGTTCCATTCTCTGTATTTAGACTTGGGAGATCAAGATATGGAGGTGTAAACTGGGAAAGTTGTAAGCAAACTGATTTTGTGATATTAAGCAAGATTCCTTCTGATCATGACTATAAAAACTGTATTGATTAGCAGAAGAAGCCTATTGCTACCCATCTTTGCATTTAGTTCCCTCTCCATAGAAGGCTAGGCACACAGTGTCAGGGCTCCAACAAATCCTCCTCATTCAAAGCAAAAGTCTCTAGCTGCATCTCAGAAAAAGTAAATTGGTTTATTAGAAATTGCCATGTTGGTGCCTGGCTGGGTGCAGCCGGTACTAAATCACATCATATATTCCCCCTTGACCCTGGTCTTTCCCCCACCCCCTGGATGTGACTTCTCCAATAGAACACATCAGTCTCCAAGAGTCACCCATCATGCTCTCCAATAACCTTCTTATGCTCTGACAACTTTGGGCTGCTGAGTTGATTATCTAGGCATTCAAGAATGCCTTGTTTTCCCACACTCTCTTTTTTTGGCAGCTAAAAAGACTAAAGGAGTATCTTTTTAGCTGACACACAGATTCCATATACACTTCTGAAAGCACCAGACTTCCCAGTCTACTGACTGAATGTTTGCAATTATCTTTCTGAATTTTCACTGTAATTTGGATCATCTTGTGAACATTCTTACTAGATATAGAAGAGGGAAATTTCCTTTCTTTGTGCCGGTAGTGTAAATGATTTTAATAGGATGGGACATGATGAGAAGAGATTGGGGGAATTTGGAAATGGGTTGCAATCACAGAGTCTCTTAAATTATAGCCCAACACTATCTACACCTGGCCCATTTGAAGACCACCCTATCTGAAGCCTTCCTTTCTGGGAAAAGATAGTGGCAAGGCAATTTCAAAGTACTGGAGAAACAACCTTTTTGGCAGGGTCCCTTTCAGTCAGGATTTAAACCCAGGCCTGGGAGAGAAAACACTGGCTATATAGTTGATATGATTTGCCAGGACTTTGTTTGGGGTAGTTTCCATCTTCTAGTATTGTTATACTATTCAGTAGTTTCTATAATATTAATCCTGTTATACTTAACAGGGTCATCTGCAAAATTTGGGAACCGTTTTATGGTAATTTAACTCCTTTCTTAGGCAGTTGCATTCAGAGGGGAATGTGATCAATGCCTTGCACAGGTTACCTGTAATTTTCTGAGTGGAAATCCAAGGGATGGTTTTGTCTAACAGAGCCCCACATGGTTGGCACTACAGTATTTTCTGGACCACCTTCTCCAACCCGGATTGACATCTCCAATACATAGATCATAATCAGAGCAATCCCAGATTTCTATGAAATAAATGGGACTGAAGGGAGATTAGGAGATTAGGAGATTATGTCTTCCCATCACAGCCTCAATCCTAGGAAAATCCCAATCTCTTTGTTGAGAAGATGGCTTCCCCTACCTAGCTCATCCTTTCAGAAAGTGGTAAAACTGAACTTTCCCATTCTTGAATGGCACCTTGCTATTAAACTAACTTGTGAGTTGTTGGGGAATTATCACTGAATTGCAGTTTTTCAGAAAATTGTTTTTAAGATAGTAAATCATACAGTGTTTCTTTGTTTACCATGACATTAATGACATTTACAGTGGATGTTTTTCCCCCCCTTTTGTACATAGCAAGGTGGAATGACATGGAGAACATACACATCTGAAAAACAAATGATACTCTTAAATCACATTTTATTTCATTTCATTTATTAGATTTATTTGCTGCTCATCTTATCTTGAACATTTGCTTTCTTCTAATAAGCATTCAGGTACATCTAGCTTATTTGTCATTCTCTAAGCAGTAGTATATTGATAGTCAAGGCCATGAATTTTATCTATCTACACAGATGGTACTGCAATCCCTACCAGCGACACCATTCAGGTTCATTTTATCTGCAAGAGTTACTTCTTCCCATGGTATTGCAAGATCGCACTTCTTGATGTCAAGTGTATTATTATCATTAATCCACCCTTTTGAAATAGAAAAGACACATAACAATGGGGTCAATATGTAACTGATAGGATTTCTTCACAGTAACTTGTCAAAACTCCTTCACAATTTTCTGGCATTTGCTCCACCTTTTAAGTAGGGAATGAGGTCAGTTCCAAACAGACAAACTTTGTCCTTTTCTCAACATTTATTATTTATTTCGCTTATGGCATACAATGTCAGGGAAATCTACACATGGTAGACCCAATGTAGTCCTGACAGCCGAGATTGCTATCGGTAGTTCATTCTGTTCAATGCTTGAATGCCTGTCCTTGGTACACCATGGGGGCAAACTAGCTTTGCACCAACAAAGAAGCAGTGCTTGGCTTGCTGGCTCTTCCAGCTCATCCACTGGTCTCCCCTAGCCATGTGCTGCGATGCCTCGCATCTGGCCAGGTCCAGCACTGGCTTCTGCTTTCTGCACATATGAATGCAGCTTTCCCACTGAAGTGGTACCCATTTATCTACTTGCAATATCATACGTTTTCAAACTGCTGGGAGGATAAGAGCTAGGAATCTAGTGATGGGATCTCACTCTGTCTCACGGAGCTGGGCTGAAAGCACTGGAGTAAAGACCATTTCTGGCCAGGAGTTCCAGTGTCATTAAGCCCCTGCACCACTGCATTCCCTTTCCTCAACACATCTATAAACTTTTAAAGCAAGCTTAGTATCTCTGAGGGAACTGACAATACATCACTGACACTGGTTTATCCCTCCAAAAATGGGATGAAAAGTGACCAAGAAATAATATAGACTAGATTAGGAATAAGGATAATGTTGAAAATTTTACTATGCGATGTGCCATCCTCTTTAATTTATATATGTATTAATTGTCTGTTACTAGATAATTGGCATTTTCTACCTGAAATTAGGTAGTCATCTCCTTTGAGAGGGCCTTTGTGTTGATATCCACAGTGATATTCTGATTTTGGGCTGTAGAGAACCCGTGCATTTCTTACATGTCCTGGACCTTTGAATACCTTAAAAAAAATTCAGTATACGATAACAACAAGAGCAGGTCAAGAGAATTTATCATGAGAAGAACAATATCCTTTCACAAAAGACTGAATATGTCAATTTGGTCTCTCCACCATGTTTCAGGAAGATGAGAGGCTTACCTGGATGGGCTGAATACTAAACATATTTATGGAGAAATATATAGACCTAGGATCCTTCTTGACACTTTTAAATTCGACCCTCATCACTGCAGAAAGAGAGAAAGAGAGGGAGGGAGAGAGGTTTTCTAGTAAGAGGTTTAAACTGCAGATTTCTCAATACAAAGCAAACTAGATGGTGCTGTGTAGTCTTCTGCACAAAGGCTTCTGAAATAAGTAATAGGTTTGGCTTTCAAGCCATAGGAATGATTTTGCTGCAACTGGAAGGATTAACGCTGGCAGCAAAACCTGCAAAGTAAGGAACTGGGGAGTACTAAAAGATGGAAGGGAGAAAAACATTCATTTTCAAAACTCACCGAAGTCATGATTGCAACATGCTTCCCGAAGAGATATCTCTTTACATCTGGTGCAGGCCTCTGTGAGCTCTCCCAAGAACACAAGGGCAAGGAAGCTGGCTAGGAAAAATCCATGTGGTTTTGTAGTATCCATTTCTTGCCGCTTATGAAGCCAGTCGTTTAGGACAGAGGAGATGTTTTCCTTCTGCAGCAGTCTTTCTGGAAGAGCGTTGAGTGAGAAACACCAGCTGCAGATTGAAGGCAAAGTGGTGTTTGATATGGTCCTAGAGCCTTCCTTCCTTCCTTCCTTCCTTCCTTCCTTCCTTCCTTCCTTCCTTCCTTCCTTCCTTCCTTCCTTCCTTCCTTCTTTCTTTCTTTCTTTCTTTCTTTCTTTCTTTCTTTCTTTCTTTCTTTCTTTCTTTCTTTTCTTTCTTTCTTTCTTTCTTTCTTTCTTTTTTTCTTTCTCCATTTATTATTTTTAACTGCCAAAATGAGGCCACCCTTTCTCTCTGTTTTAGCATTGGCCAGAAACAAATCACTTTGGCTGTACTCTAATGGTAGTTATCGACAAACCAACAGTTGGCCCAGACTCTCATCTCCCAACATTTGCACTGCATGTTGTTATCCTGCAGCAACACCCATTTGAAGATTTTCGTCTCATATTTAGGCACTCCCACCCTCCGACTATTCAATATCCTGCAAGTTAAGATAGGGCAGATCAAATCCCTTGGCCATGTTCTGTGAATTCTCTCCTCTATCTTCTAATTCATTTTTGCTCCTGCGTATTTCTTTGTGCCATCAAAATCTTCCTAGATCTAAGTTGATGGGTTAGGGCATTCAGAGGATGGTGGGGATCATTCTGTTGCTTGGGTCCCTCACCATCTGTTGCTACTACTCTCCTAATCCACAGTGGAGCAATACCAACAAGAGGACACACTTTCTCAATTGGTGTGGGTTTAAGGCATATTGTCATGATGCACACTGCTTCATTGACAGCAATGTCAACTGGCTCTGTGTGTGTGGAGGCACTCCATAGGAAAGCCAATTTGGTGCCATGGGTAAGGCACTGGGTTAAAAGTGCCTTGACTACCATCACACCTGTGCTGCTGAAATACACAGGCCCAAAACGATGTCTGCAGAGTGAGTGGCTGAGCACCACATACTGTATATAATTTGTCAGTTTCCTGATAATGTTATTCCACACTCTAACTTTAGCCTTAGTATTCAGGCAATGTTGTTTAAATGAAAGTGTCCTACCAAGTCTCACACTGAGATACTTTGGTGCAGTGCAATGCTGTATTTGATTCTCTTGCCATGCAACTCGACCCCTGCACCTCGATTTCAAGGAGGAAAAACACACACCTGGGTCTTGCTTGGATTGGGCGGCATATGATTGATGGTATATAATACCATCCTAATTTTTCAAGGGCTACAGTGAGCCTTGCAACTAACTCATCAAACCTTGATCCTTCTGTGGCCACTGATATATCATCTGCACAGATAAAGAATCATGTATTGTCAGCAGGGATGGGTTTCAAAAAAATTTGCAATGGGTTCTCTGTCCGGTTGCTGGGTGGGCGTGGCCATGGTGGGCGTGGTGTAGTTGGCCTCCTGCACCCCTAGGGGGGGTGTTTTTTCCCTCCCCAGGCTCAGGAGGCTTTCCTCGAGCCCCTGGGAGGGCAAAAACGGCCTTCCCAAGCCTCCACGCATCCCCTACACTTACCGGCATCCAAAATGGTCCGCGTGGGGATTCCTGGGAGGGGCAGGTCTGGGTGAGCGAGGCCAGCCTGGAGTGGGATTTGGGGGGTTCTCTGAATAGTGCAGAGTCATAGCTAGAGGATCTCCTGAACCCCTGCAAACCCCCAGCAGCTCACCCCTGATTGTCAGAGACCTGTTGATCGTTTGTATATACTGCATGTGACACAACATGTATATACTGCATGTGACCCTAACATCAGAAACAATACATTTCCTTTCCTATGCCTAACTAGAAGTTTTTAACCTACTACCTTGCCCACTATACCAAACTGTCTCTCCTGGAGAGTTGGCTTCAAAAGAAATCGGCTCTTTTTTCCTCACCTTATTCTCTGTTACTCCTGGTTCTTCTCCAGAGGCAAATTTTGTCCCCAACCTATTCTGCTGGTATTTAAAGCTTCCCCTCACTCCTTCCCCCAAATTTCTCTTGCGTTTATGTTTACACTTGTCATTCAAACTAGCCACACTTGATTTCTCCAACGTCCCCATTTGGTTTGCTGAATAGATTAGATTTCTGGAAGACAGGTTTGGACACAGCGTATCTTACATTAATGTCATGCCATTTGTGTTTCTAGACTCTTCACGGTTTAATGGAGGGTGATGAAAAAATAACTCTGCTGGAGAGAAGTTCCTTAAGTCTGAAAGCTCTGAAGACTAAACCTCTGGTAAGAGATCAAAATCAGTTGATTTCAAATGTTTGAACGCTTTGTGAGATTCTGTGTTGAATATTATCTAAAGTCTTTGCTTGGCTATATATGCAGCTGAAACATATGCATTGAACAGTATGGCCCAGAACTTCTAACAACCTCCTTCTCCCCCAAGTACATAGATTAAGAGAGAAACTCCCCACTCGGTTTTTGTGATTCTCCTTTATCCCTAAAGCTGTGTCAATTACACTTGTCCCCTTCTTTGAAAGATCATGGGGACAGGGCCACTTAAAGCATAATGGTCTGATAGCTGCAAAGTCGCGTGTTGTTGCCGTGTTGTGACATGACGCTTTGAGCTGTGTTTGTGACTTAATTGTCAGGTTGGGGAGTGGGATGCAGCAGAGGCTCAATCCCTGTTTATTATACCCCCTTTCCATTCTTCAGCCTTTTCTCCTTAGAGATCTATTCCTTTGCCACCAAGAGATCTAGGAAGGACAATTTAAAGTGCTAAATTGGTATCTTTGTCACTTATTCTTGTCTGGAAAGTGCATCCCCCTTGCACACTATTTTTGTGGGAATAGGGGCCTTTCCTATTGCTGTGATTCTGTCTCCGTGAATCAAAGCTTCAATGGATAGTGATGTAAAAAAAACCTGTGCTATTATTGTACACGACCTTCATGAAAGGCAGGAGGTCCATCCAATTGGACTGCTGATAATTCATGTAGCACTTCAAGTACTGCTCTATCATGGCATTCAGTCTGTCTACCCCCCAATTGGTGTTCAGATGAAAGGCTGAGCTAAAGCCCTGGGATTACCCAATAGACCGCAGGAAGTCTCTCCAGAACTTAGCCATGAACTGGACCCCTTTGTCTGAGACAATTCTCCGTACTCCATGCAGGTGGTAGATGTGCTTCAGGAACAGCTTGGCTAACTGGTGGGCTGAGGGCAGCAGTGGGTTTCTACCGATTCTGTCCACCTATGTAGAACCAGTAGCTCTGAAGAGCAGCAGACATAGGACCAGTTCTATGTCTGCTGATGTTTTTGCCCACCCGCCCACCCGGGCTCTTACCTGACCTTTATTTCCTGATTTTTCAACTTCAGCTGCCGTGCGAGCCACAGCTGCAGTTTAAAAAGCAGGAAAAGAGGGCTCTTTCAAAGGCTGTTTCTCTGCACGCAGCGTGCTGATGATGATTTACAGGTGCGTGCTCGCAGCATGCAGGAAAGCACATCCTAAATCACCAAACCTTATAAATCACCGAACCGGTAGTTAACCCTGTCGTATCCCACCCCTGGCTGAGGGTAGTCTGCTGCAAGGTGTTGCTGTGATTCTGTTTCTGTGAATCAAAGTTTCAATGGATCACTGATGTAAAAAAACATAAATAAACAAATATATCTGTATTAAAAATCCAAATGCTTGCTGGAAAAATGCATGTTCTGTCACTGGAATGAAATCAATGCACACATACAGACACTGCATATGCAGAGATATGAAGAGAAAGGGGAATGATGATGACATGGAAAAGTGAATAGACGACAGCAAGTATATGTAGTATGGGAAGAAAGGGGTGTGGATTTTTTTCTGTTTTGTGGCCTTGAGTCTACAACAGTTAGATGTAATCTGTCCTTGCTGGTGAGCTTCCCAATGTACATGTGGGTCCTGTTGAGATACAAAATGATGGGTTATCTTGATTTGGCAAGATTCTTACTCTGTTTTGTTAAGTTTGTTGATGTATCCTAGCAGTGAACATATTTTTTTGCTATGTCCCACATTCTTAAGGGCCCTTCTTCACAATGAAACCTGTGAGACCAGTATGAAACATTATTTTAAAAACAGCATTCATTGTCATATTACTTTTATATTATAAACAAAATTCCAGTGTAAAATAAGAAAGAGCCTACTGGATACACACAAACTATTTTAAAAATCTGCTTGTTCATTATCATTGTAAAATGTGGCTAGGCAGCCATTTTGAAAACGGCAGCAATCCCATTTGCTGCCATGGATCATGTGATCTACCTTTTTAAAGAAAAAAATTAAAGTCATTTAAAATCGAGGGGAATTTATGCTTAGGCTGCATAGCGCTTTGAACACAATAATTTTGAGTAAGAGATTTAGATGATGTTTTATAGTACAATACAAAGCTACACTGTTAATATTATTGTACCAAATCCTAAAAATTAGATTGCAAGGTTACTACACTTCCCAAGGTTGTCAGGGAAGAAATGCAGAGCTGACTCAGACAAGTGTATACAAAAGTAACAATTTATTTTGTTTATATACTGGTATAATTAAAGACTCCTGGAGTAGATCCATCCTGCTCTGTTAATTAGTCTGGACAAGTGGGTTTCTTTGAAAACGTATATGTGGAAGAAGAATGAACTCTGTCCATAGTCAGTGCAGTTCAAACTGATTAGAGATTAAAATAATCCTTATGGTTAAAATAGTTTTAACCAAAACAAATGGTGGACTGGGGTAATCCTCTCTGTCATGCCAGTGTAACAGAGGTGGTATTCAGCAGGTTGTGACTGGTTATGGAGAACCGGTAGTGGAAATTTTGAGTAGTTTGGAGAACCAGAAAATACCACCTCTGACTAGCCCCACCCCCATCTATTCTCTGCCTTGTGAGTCCCAGGTGATGGACTGGGTCTTCTTTGGTTGCCCTGCACAGGAGAACGGAGCTGGAAAGCAGGGTAGTGGAGTGGGGAGGGAATGGAGATTTTACAGTATCCTTCCCCTGCCACGCCCACCAAGCCGTGCCTACCAAGCCACGCCACACTCACCAAGCCACACCCACAGAACCAGTAGTAAAAAATTTTTTGAATCCCACCACTGCAGTGTAAGGTTCAAAACAAAACAAAAAGAACTGCACTTGAGTCACCAGAATGCCTCAAGAAGAGGCTTGGAAAATTACAGTTTTTATTTGTACAAAGAAGAGCTGGGTAGACTTATTCCATATGCATATAGACAACGCGCAAAGAGCAAAGCCACACCTAGGTAAAATTTGTCTAGGATCTTATACACTTGTTTAGCCAATCAGAGACAAAAGTTCATTATTCAATGTGGGCAATGTCTTGCCCATGCCCTCCTCCACTTATCCATGGAGCGTTCCTTGTCCGTGCTCTGTCCATGCTTTGTTATCTTACAGAGTATCCCTTGTCCTTGTGTGTTCGTGCTTCTAGGCAGTCCCCCTTATCTATGGAGCAAAATGTTCCTGGAACTGCCTCCAAGGATGTGCCTAGCTCTGAAGTAAATTACAGAAGCAAGAAAACAGATAGAAAAGGATACAATTCTTTTACAGAATGAGTTCCCAACAAATAATTCCTAATGGTAGCAAAATAGTGCAAGCAACTTTTTTAAATAGCAAAGGTTAGATTGATTCATGTCAATATATCCTTTCACCAGGATACATTTGGGGCTCTTTTAGCAAAGAAAAGGCATGTGGTAGAATGAGAGTGAGAGGCATGTATCATGTATGTATCTCACATGTATGTCATGTTTGTATCTCAAGGATGAGGAATGCTGAAAATCCAAAATCCAGGTAAGTCGACTCTAGCCTCACATCACACCTAGGCTGTGGGGCCAGGCCACTCCACTTCCATTTGATGGCAGCTCTGATTGTGACTCCTTGTTAGCAAAATAGGGAGAAGAAGCCGTAAAATGGATTTCGCCTCATCAGAGGGAAGATGTATCCAAATTTGTTTCTGGAAGGTACAAATGACGTCTTGTCAGATGTGCCTCTGTTCAAAACCCAAGAAAGAATACCCCTGATTCTATGTTTGTAGAGAAGAGGTACTTTTACTGAGTTAGAAGTGATAGCAATGAAAGAAAAGCAAGATCTGAGGCAATAGGCGCGAAAATTACTTATTGAAAGTTATCCCAAGTTCCCTCCCCCAAAGACCCAGATTGGACATCCAATTTTCAGTGTCTATGGCCGTGATGGCGAACCTATGGCATGAGTGCCACAAGTGGCATGCAGAGCCATTTGTGCTGGCATGCGAGCTGCATGCAAACTTACCTCACTGCGAATGCCCGTGCCTCACAGCTGATTTTTTTTCCGGCTGGTTTGAGGCCTTTTTCGGCCTTCCAAAGGCTTGGAAAAAGCCTCTGCAAGGCTTCTCAGGCCGAATTATAGGCCAGTTTCATCACTTCCTGTAATACCGAAAGTGACAAAACGTGCCTATAATTCGGCCTGAGAAGCCTTGCAGAGGCTTTTTCCAAGCCTCTGGGAGGCCGACAAAGGCCTCAAACCAGCCGAAAAATCAGCAGTGATGTGCATGCAGTTAAAGGGGTGGGGATTGCGCAGGCATGTGCAGGGGATGTGGGGAGGGGGCACATTGCAACTCCTAATGATTCTTATTTTTTGTTCTCTGTTTATAGGGTTTCTGGTGACATGTTTGGCCAATGTAAAAAACAATAGGGTGAACTAACTAGACCTTTGGCTTGATTCAGCAAGCTTTCTGGATTGCCAGTGCTTCTTCTTTAGGAACAGCATAAAGAATATGATATCTTTCCTCTCTTCGGTCCTTGTGTCACATCAGTTACTGTTTCCGGACTTCCTGCTGTTTTCTCAGACTGTTTATCATGCTTACCAACCACCATAACCACCCTGGCCCCAATTGTGGCTGTTGTCACCAAGTTCAATCTGTTTTTCTTCTGCTTCCACCCCATCTTCCTGAGTTTTTTCAATTTTTTTCAATTAAATTTTTATTAAGTAAACATTAAAAACAGTTGAACACCGTGCGACTTTCTTGGCAATCATTTTGGCCATTTGTACTATAACATAAAAATAGATATAACAGTTAGTCTTTCCTTTTCCTACATTGTTAATTTAATGCTGGTTACATATTTGTTTCTATTTACATATATATACACTTATATACATATTTACAACCTAGCTTCTTTCCCACCTCCTTTTTCCCCTTATAGTCTTTATATTCATATCATACTTGTCCATTATATTTCATTTTCTTTAGCTTACAAAACTTTAACTTTCATTCCTATAAAGCATCAATGAGTTCTTCTTTTCTTCGACTCCAACCATTGATACATTTTGCTCCAGACTTCATAATACTCTGTCTCACCCTTATCCTTAACTCCTAGAGTTAGTCTGTCCATCTCTGCACGGACTAATATTTTCCTTATTATTTTGCTTTCGATGGGGGTGTCCTCATTCTTCCAGTTTAGGGCATAAATATGTTAAACCCATAGAAAAGGGATTTGATTGAGAAGATAAATATTCAAATAGTGAAAAAAATGAAATACTTGGGAATACAGCTAACAACGAGGTGCATAACAATTAAAGAGGACAATTATATTAATTTGATCAATCAAATAAAGAAGGAATTAGAAAGATGAAAAAATCTGCAATTCTCCTTTATGGGGAGAATTGCAGCAATAAAAATGAATATTCTACCAAAAATACCTTTTCTTTTCCAAAACGTACCAATAAAATTAGAGAAAAATATTTTGAAGATTTGAACAAAGAAACATTGAAATTTATTTGGCAGGGGAGGAAACCAAGAATCAAATTAAAACTATTACAAGATGCTAAAGAAAGAGGGGGGGTTGGTTTGCCTGACTGGGAGCTGTATTACCAAGCTGCTACATTAAATTGGGTGCGAGAGTGAATAAAATTAAAAAATAGGAGGTTATTAACATTGGAAGGCCATGATCTACAATTAGGATGGCACGCCTTTTTATGGGGCAAAAGATATAAAGCTAACCAGTACTTCCAGAGGCATTATGTAAGACATACTCTGCTTAAGGTATGGATAAAAATTAAACAGCAGAATTACATAAAGGCTCTCATCATTAGAAGCATTAGTGCATCCAAATTTTATGAACCTGGGGAAAGTTACTATATATAAAGAACGACTAAATGAAAAAGGGGAATTAAAATCCAAACAGGAACTGAAAGAAGAAGGGATACAATTTGAATAATGGGCATATCTGCATATCCAATCATGATATAAGAAAGATAAGAACGGGTGGGATATACAGAGATAATTTATGACATTTGATAAAATATTATTAGGAATAGAGGAAAAAGCAATTAAGATAATCTATAAATACCTACTAGAATATAAAATGGAGGAGGAGCAAGTTAAAGAAGTAATGATGGTATGGGCCAAGAACTTTGGTTACAATATTGAATTAGACAATTGGCAAAAGTTATGGGAAAGAAATAGAAAACTAACACTTGCAACTTCATATAAAGAAAACCAATACAAAATGTTTTACAGATGGCACCTCTCTCCAACAAGATTGACAAAAATAACTACAAATGTATCACTGCAATGTTGGATATGCAGCATGGCGATAGGGACCTACTACCACATGTGGTGGAAATGTATACAAGCAAAAGAGTATTGGTGGCAGATAAAGGTATGGATGGAAGTGATGATTAGTCAAAAAATAGAGTTTAGACCGGAAGTGTTCCTATTGGGAATTATAGATGAGAAATATAGTAAAGGAATAATATACTTAATGTTACACGTATTAACAGCTGCAAGTTTTTTCAATTTTTATTACCCACTTTCTCTAAGACCTTCTCACTCTTTCATTCGTCTATTTATTTCTCCAACCCATCAAAAAAGAAGAAAAGAAGAACCGATGTTTCCTTAATCAATAGAGAGGGTGCTAGAATACTGGGACATAGTATCACTGTTATAATCTCATTAAAAGAAAATGCTCTGTTCTACTAACTTCCCTTCAGGAAAGAAGGCTATGAAACTGAGTCTGTAGCACCTCCAGCTGGTAAAGGAAATAGCTAGGTTAATTTTTTTGTTCTTCTAAGTTCTCCCGCATGATAAAACAAAACAAAACGTAAACATAAAAGTTATAAATTTAAAGTATAATATGTTCACTACCAAATTTACAATTAAAATCAGTATAAAATTTAAAAAATGAACCCAACGTTTGGAGCATAGTCCTTGACATGCTATTCAAAACCTGGCCTGGCCCAGCAACCAAACTCTTTCCTGTTTTTGTTTTGGGCCAGTGATTGGTCTATCTATGTCTAGATTAAATCTAGAGTAATCTAGATTAAAGCCTTCTAGACATTCAGCAGCTAATGAAGGAAAAAGGAATCTGAAGGCAGAATTACAGTAGCAACATGGACCGTAAGCAGCATAAGCAGGAAAATTCAACACATTGAAAGATGAGATGAACTGATTTTACAATTGAGCATTAATGAATTGAAATGGCCTAGAATCGGGCCCCTTCGTTTGGAAGATCTTTTTTTTTTTACTACTTGATTTTTTACTACTCAGGACATAAAAACCAAAGGAATGGTGTTGCTTTTACAGTAAGGACTCTTCTTGGATACAATGTAATCAGTGACCGAGTAACATCAATTAAAATTCACAGGTGGCCCTTTAATATGATAATTATTCACATTTATGTTCAACTACCAATGGAGAACAGGAAGTTGACAGGTTTTATTTGCCAAGTTCAAGCTAATGACAGAACATGCAAGCAACTTGTGCAGCTTGTATTTTAAATATGGAATGTCAAAGAAGGATACAGTAGGAAGGAAAACATAATTGAACGATATGATCCAGTAATTAAAAATAAAGCAGAAGAATGCCTTATCATGATGTGGCTGGTATATCCTGCTGACCAATTATTAAGGAAAGGGATTTTTCCTTAATGGAAAAAGTGGTGATGGAGTGGTGCGGTGGCCTAGAGTTGGAGCTCTCACCTCACAATCAGGAGGCTGCGAGTTCGATCCTAGGTAGAGGCAAATATTTATCTCTCTGGGCACAATGAGAATATATCTGCTGAACAAAAACTCCACATTGGTGACAGGAAGGGTATCCAACCATTAAACACTCTGCTAACTCCATTAAGTTTCCCAAACTCCACCCTGCAAGGGATTATGGGGTTGTTAAAAGATGATGATGATGAATACAGATTGATGCATCCTGAGGCATGTTTTGCTGATCTCAGAGGCTCCATTTGGTATATTCAGATTTGGAAGATCATGATACGTAGTTGTTAGAATGCAGTACTCAGGCTATTTCTGCTGACTGCCAGCTGCCTCCAATTTGGCACTTCTAACCTCACAAAGCTCAAGGTCGACTCAGCCTTCCATCCTTCCAAGGTCAGTAAAATGAGGACCCAGAGTGTTGGGGGGCAATAGGCTGACTCTGTAAACCCCCTAGAGAGGGCTGTAAAGTACTATGAAGTGGTATATAAGTATAAGTGATATTCCTCTAAGTGAGTTATGGCTAACCTTTTCGGCACCAAGTGCCAAAAGTGTGCGTGCGTGCACCCCCAAAATGCAATGTGCATGCGTCCCCTGATCATGCGCCCCGTACATCCACAGGGATCCCCATGCATGTGTGCACCCCCAATCATGCCCCCTGCCCACTGTGCATGCACCTGTGTCCCACCCCACGCATGCATGTGCATCTCCTGTGCACACACCCTGCCTCCCCACATGTGCCCCACCCCCACGCATGCATGGCAGAGACCCGAAGACCAGCTGGGCCAGTGGAAGGCACGTGCGCACATGAGGAGCAAAGCTGAGCTGGGGCAACGGCTCACGTGCCCACAGAGAGGTTCTACATGCCACCTCTGGCATGCGTGTCAAATAGGTTCGCATTCACGATTCTAAGTGCTCTATCCTTCAGAAAGCACCAGACTGTTCAGTCCTTTTATTGAATGTTTGCAGTGAGTTGTCCTGCTGAATTTTCATTGTACATTGTAACTCTGGTTGTGTAGTTGATGACATTTCCCATGACTTTGTTTGAGGTAATTCCCCCGCTTCTTGAATGGCACCTTGCTATTAAATTAACTTGTGAGTTGTTGGGGAATTATCATGGAAATACTGTTTTTCAGAAAACTGTTTTTAAGATAGTAAATTGCTTGTTTACCATGGCTTATTAATGATATTTACTGTGGATGGGATTTTTTCCCTTTTGTACATAGGAATGTGGAATGACATGGAGAACATACTCATCTGAAAAACAAATGACACTCTTAAATCACATTTTATTTTATTTCATTTATTAGATTTATTTGCTGCTCATCTTGTTTTGAACATTTGCTTTCTTCTAATAAGCATTCAGGTACATCTAGTTTATTTGTTATTCTCTAAGCAATAGTATATTGACAGCGAAGGCCATGGATTTCATAAGTGTTCACAGATGGTACTGCAATCCCTACCACCAAGATTGCTCAGGTTCACTTTATCTTTAACACTTACTTCACTCCATGGTTTTGCTAAGTGGCACTTTCTGATTTGAAAACCAATGTCATCAATAGACCCTTTTAAAATAGAAAAGACACATAACAATGGTATCAACATGTAACTGATAAGATTTGTTCAAAGTAACTTGTCAAAACTCCTTCACAATTTTCTGGCATTTGCTTCGCCTTTTAAATAGGGAATGAGGTCAGTTCCAAACAGACGAACTTTATCCATTTCTCAACATTTATTATTTATTTCGCTTATGGCATACAATGTCAGGGAAATCTACACATGGTAGACCCAATGTAGTCCTGACAGCCGAGATTGCTATCGGTAGTTCATTCTGTTCAATGCTTGAATGCCTGTCCTTGGAACACCATGGGGGCAAACTAGCTTTGCACCAGCAAAGAAGCAGTGCTTGGCTTGCTGGCTCTTCCAGCTCATCCACTGGTCTCACCTCGCCATTTGTTGGGATGCCTCACATCTGGGCAGGTCCAGCACTGGCTTCTGCTTTCCATACAGATGAATGCAGATTTCCCATGAAGTGGTACCCGTTTATCTACTTGCAATATGGTACATTTTCAAACTGCTGGCAGGATAAGAGCTAGGAATCTAGTGATGGGATCTCACTCTGTCTCATGGAGCTGGGCTGAAAGCACTGGAGTAAAGACCATTTCTGGCCAGGAGTTCCAGTGTCATTAAGCCCCTGCACCACTGCATTCCCTTTCCTCAACACATCTATAATCTTTTAAAGCAAGCTTCGTATCTCTGAGGGAACTGACAATACGTCACTGACACTGGTTTATCCCTCCAAAAATGGGATGAAAAGTGACCAAGAAATAATATAGACTAGATTAGGAATAAGGATAATGTTGAAAATTTTACTATGCGATGTGCCATCCTCTTTAATTTATATATGTATTAATTGTTCTGTTACTGGATAATTGGCATTCTCTACCTGAAATTAGGTAGTTCTCTCCATTGAAAGGGCTTTTGTGTTGATATCCACAGTAATACTCTGATTCTGGGCTGTAGAGAACGCCTACAGTTCTCATGTACTCTGGACCTTTGTATACCTTCAGGAAAAAAAATAATTCTGTATATGATAAGGACAAGAGCAAGTCAAGAGAATTTGTCATGAGAGGAACAATATCCTTTCACAAAAGACTGAATATCTGTCAACTTGTTCTTCATCATATTTTTCAGGACATTATTAGGCTTACCTCGATGACGTTAATACGAAACATATTTATGGGTATAGGAAAGTCAGAATCCCGCCTGACATACACAAAATGGACCCTCATCACTGCAGAGAGAGAGAAAGAGAGGGAGGGAGAGAGGTTTTCCAGTAAGAGGTTTAAACTGCAGATTTCTCAGTACAAAGCAAACTAGATGGTGCTGTGTAGTCTTCTGCACAAAGGCTTCTGAAATAAGTAATATGTTTGGCTTTCAAGCCATAGGAATGATTTTGCTGCAACTGGAAGGATTAACTCTGGAAGCAAAACCTGCAAAGTAAGGAAGTGGGGAGTACTAAAAGATGGAAGGGAGAAAAACATTCATTTTCAAAACTCACCGAAGTCATGATTGCAACATGCTTCCCGAAGAGATATCTCTTTACATCTGGTGCAGGCCTCTGTGAGCTCTCCCAAGAACACAAGGGCAAGGAAGCTGGCTAGGAAAAATCCATGTGGTTTTGTAGTATCCATTTCTTGCCGCTTATGAAGCCAGTCGCTTAGGACAGAGGAGATGTTTTCCTTCTGCAGCAGTCTTTCTGGAAGAGCGTTGAGTGAGAAACACCAGCTGCAGATTGAAGGCAAAGTGGTGTTTGATATGGTCCTGGAATTGGTCTTAGGACGATTTGAGTCCTGAAATATAAGGAAGGATCATGGGTGCTTCATCCTGTGGGACAAATTGAGATTTAAAGCTTTGTCCCTGTGGGAATCGCTCTCCACGGGACCAAAACCTTAGCAGAGCCAGAATACCATGTCTGAGTTGTAGCGAAGAAATGTGTGACAAGTTAGGCTCAAAGGCACATCAGCTCTCAACAAAATCAGAGATTTATATGGGAGCCCAGGAAAGAGAGTCCCCTTCTAAGGGGAGATGGGTCTGAGGCATGGAGGAATACCTTTAGGATAAGAATTATTGTCTTCATACAGGTATTTTATTCTTGTAAATTTCAAATCTGTCATCCTTCTGGACTTGCATGTTCAACTCTATGCATTCTCTTGATAACCTTTTCCATAAATGTTTTGCTGTTGACTACTTCTTAGAGTTTCTTTCTTTCTTTCTTTCTTTCTTTCTTTCTTTCTTTCTTTCTTTCTTTCTTTCTTTCTTTCTTTCTTTCCTTCCTTCCTTCCTTCCTTCCTTCCTTCCTTCCTTCCTTCTTTCTTTCCTTCCTTCCTTCCTTCCATATTTATTTATTTATTTATTTATTTATTTATTTATTTATTTATTTATTTATTTATTATTTTTAACTGCCAGAATGAGGCCACCTTTTCTCTCTGTTTTATCATTGGCCAGAAACAAATCACTTTTGCTGTACTCTAATGGTAGTTATCGACAAACCAACAATTGGCCCAGATTCTCATCTCCCAACTTTTGCACTGCATGTTGTTATCCTGCAGCAACCCCCACTTGAGGATATTGGTCTCATATTTAGGCACTCCCACCCTCCGCCTATTCAATGTCCTGCAAGTAAGATAGGGCAGATCAAATCCATCAGCCACGTTCTCTTCTGGGACTATTTCTTGTTCTGTGAATTCTCTCCTCCATCTTCTAATACGTTTTTGTTCCTGCAGGTCCTTCAAGCATTTTTCTTTGTGTCATAAAATCTTCCTAGATCTAAGTTGATGAGTTTGGGGCACCTGTTCATTCAGAGGATGGTGGGGATTATTTTGTTGTTTGGTTCCCTCACCATCTGTTGCTACTACTCTCCTAATCCTCAGTGGAATAATACTAACAAGAGGATACACTTTCTCAATTGGTGTGGATTTATTTATTTATTTATTTAATTAATTAATTTATATCACTACCTATTTGCCCATGGTGACTCAAGGTGGCTTACAGTATAGAAAACGACATTTAAAACAATAAAAACCAACAAAAGGAATCAAATAAATTAATATAGTACAATACAACAAAATAACTTCCCAACTCCCACCCCACTGCGACAGCAGATCACATGAGCCATTTAATGGGTTCCATCCTGCTCTGGATTTCCCAGGCTGGTCTCAAGCCATGAAGAGCTTTAAAGGTAACAATCAGCACCTTAAAGTGCACCCAGAAGCAAATTGGTAACCAATGCAGCTCCTTCCTGCAGGAGAAGTGATACGTGCACATCGGAGTTTGAAGAGTGAGTGGCTGAGCACCACATACTGTATATTATAAACTGTATACTGTATATAATTCCTGATAATGTTATTCCACACTCTAACTTTAGCCTTAGTATTCAGACAATGTTGTTTAAATGAAAGTGTCCTACCAAGTCTCACACTGAGATACTTTGGTGCAGTGCAATGCTGTATTCGATTCTCTTGCCATGCAACTCGACCCCTGCACCTCGATTTCAAGGAGGAAAAACACACACCTGGGTCTTGCTTGGATTGGGCTGCATATGATTGATGGTATATAATACCGTCCTAATTTTTCAAGGGCTACAGTGAGTCTGACAACTAACATGAAAACGTGATCCTTCTGTGGGCTATATCATCTGCATAGATAAATAATGATGTATTGTCAGAGACCTGTTGATCATTTATATATACTGCATGTGACACAACATCAGAAACAATACATTTCCTTTCCTATGCCTAACTAGAAATTTTTAACCTACTGCCTTGCCCACTATACCAAACTGTCTCTTCTGGAGAGTTGGCTTCAAAAGAAATTGGCTTTTTTTCCCTCACCTTATTCTCTGTTACTCCTGGATTCTTCTCCAGAGGCAAATTTTGTCCCCAACCTATTCTGCTGGTATTTAAAGCTTCCCCTCACTCCTTCCCCCAAATTTCTCTTTCCTTGATTTTCATAGTTTTCATTCAAACTAGTCACTCTTGATTTCTCCAAGAACTGGCAGCATAATATGTTCCCATTTGGTTTGCTGAGTAGATTAGATTTCTGGAAGACAGGTTTGGACACAGTGTATCTTACATTAATTAATGTTAACAACTGACCATAAAAATCAGCCATTTGTGTTTCTGGCATAGGTTCTTCTCTTCATGGGGGCAGGGGGGTGAAGAAAAAATAATTCTGCTAGAGAAGTTCCTTAATTCTGAAAGCTCTGAAGACTAAACCTCTGGTAAGAGATCAAAATCTGTTGATTTCAAATATTTTAACACTTTGTGAGATTCTGTGTTGAATATTATCTACAATCTTTGCTTGGCTACAGTATATATGCAGTTGAAACATATGCATTGAACAGTTTGGCCCAGAACTTCTAACAGCCTCCAGCAACTTTAGGAGCCTTAAGAAATGCAGTGCTTGAACCAAGAATTCATTTTTATATATATAAAAAAGTGAAATGGAAGTATTAATTATTTGAATTTGGTTAATGAGGAACTGAAATATCTAGTTTTGGAGAATCAATGGTTTTCAGTGTAGGAAATATCAAATGTATGCATAACCTCAACTGAACTAATTCCTTAGAAAGTGTTATTTTTTTCTTATTGGTTTGTGTGAAAGAAAATTTAAAAAGAGGTAGACGATCCATTTTTTAGCACTGGTATAATAAATTAGGTAATTCATTCATTCTTGTTTCCTAAAACAAAACAAAAAGACTCTGTAGAGCGGATAACTCTGTAGAGGGCACCAGATGCAGAGCTGGGCAAGCGGGTGAGCAAGGAAGCGGGCTGTCAGAGAGTGGCAGTGATGGGCAGGGAGCTGGATGGAGAGCCGGGCGGGAGAGCGAGTGAGCAAGGTGTCAGAGGGTGGCTTGGTAGGTTGGCTCTGGTCCAGTGGTGGGATTCAAAAATGTTTACTACTGGCTCTGTGGGTGTGGCTTTGAGGGTATGGTGTGGCTTGGTGAGCATAGCTTGGTGGGTGTGGCTGGGGAAGGATATTGTAAAATCTCCATTCCCTCCCCACTCCTGGGGGAAGGTTGCTGAAAAATCCCTATTCCCTCCCCACCCCATTAACCTGCTTTCCAGCTCCGTTCTCCTGTGCAGGGCAACAAAAGAAAATCCAGCCGATCAGCTGGGACTCAGGAGGCAGGGAATAGATGGGGGCGGGGCCAGTTAGAGGTGGTATTTGCCAGTTCTCCAAACTACTCAAAATTTCCAGAACTGGTCAGAACCTGCTGAATACCACCTCTGCTCTGGCCCAAAGGCCAAACTGGCAGTTTGGCTGCAGCAAGGGATTGGGGGTGGGGTGGAAGGCAGGGAGGCAGTGGCAGGCAGGAGATTCCTATTTTGACACCCTCTACCATTGCCCCCATGCCTTGGGCTGTGTCGGATGGGAAGCGAGTGAGCAGGCTGTCAGAGGGCAAAGCGGCGGCAGTGGCAGCTTCCCATCTTGACCTTTTCACCACCAATGTTGCTCCTCTATGCCTTTTCTCTGGACCGAGCACAGAACAGGCAGGTTGGCGGCTTCGCAAGATTATTTTGTACAATTTTTTTGAAAGTGCCGTGGCTGTGCAGGTTTTTTTTTTTTTTTTAAGTTTTGTGACTCTGCAATTTTTTTAAAAAAAATGCCGCAGCTCTTCAAGCTTTTTTTAAAAGCGCCACCACCGCATTGCAAGGTAAAACTTGCAGAGCCACTCAGCCAGCTCTCCATGTGGTGCCCACAGCGAGTTACTCCCTGCAGCATCTGTCTGGGGTTCAGAGCTCCGGCAAAGAAATGGTGGCAGCGAGTTGGCAGAGGGAACTTGGCGGTGGCAAGAAGGCCACCCACTGCTGACCGTGTCAAGTTAGTGGTGTCAAATCATCCCATTCCAACCCAAGACTGAACAGCTACAAAAGAAGGATAGTATTAAATCTGAGGTCCTGGTGGATTATATTCTTAGTGTGAAAGTAAGGTTCCTAAAAGAAGGCTCTGTACCCAAGATTGGACAGCTGCAAGAGAAAGATAATATTAGATTTGTGGTCCCAGTGGATTATATTCTCAGCATGAAAGTAACTGCGGGAAAAAGAAGAGCTATGAGTATATTTTCTTTACATAATCATTTGTAAGTGCGCCTCCCATTTCTCTGTGTGCTTGGCCTGCATGTTTATCGGGCATACATTATATGGTGTAAGCGATTCTTTTTTTCCCTTTTCTTAATTTTACTGATTTATGCATCTCACCTTTTACCACAGGGCCTTTTCTGTTGCATCAGATCCATTTCTCAGAGCTCAACCCCATGAACATAGACATGGGATGGAAACTGATAATGGATGGAAACTGAACAAGGAGAGATTTAACCTGGAAATAAGGAGAATGCTGCCCAAAACAGAAGTATCCAATTAATTATAACAGAAACTGTTGTGAACTAAAGAAATGTATTTAATAAAGATTCATTTGCATAGCAGGATCGTAATCCTGCACTTCCTATTGGCCCATATAATGGCAAGTTATGATTGGTTCATTCCGAGCAATCTGATTGGCTGTTGGCGGGCGCGCCAAGATTCAAACGCTATAACGCTATCCATTGGTTATCCGGATAGTAGCTTACTCTATAAAAGAGTGACTGCTAGCCGGGGTTTTTGTCTCTGTTATGTTTGTGAATAAAGAGCTGAAGTTCACGGTTTACAGTCTGGTCTCCGTTCATTAAACCCATGCCTCAAACTTAACAGAAACCAACCAAAGTACCAGAAAAAACCAACCAGAGTACACAGAGCTTCGAGGAGGATTCGGAATCTATCAAGCTACTTTGCTTCCTGCAAAGATTTCATAATTGAGGTCTGACTTTTATCCCTTATGGGAGGGGCCATCACCTCCCAGCCTTACTCCTGAGGCACTCCTTCTGTTTCAGCTGCTCTCACCTTCTAGCAGCTCTGCGCAAACGCGCACTGGGAACAGGCTCCCCTGGGTCCTCTGCTTCGCTGCTGCCAGACTCCGAAGGCTCCAAAAGCAGCACCCCACTCTCAGGTGGTCCTGACCCCATCCCTGCATTGGATGCAGGACCCTCGTCCAAGTCCTCTCCAGACTCCTTGAGTAGTCCCCTTTCTTCCTCACTGTCCATCTGCACCGGCTGCCAGCGAACCACAACATACCAAGAGCAGGCAGCAACAAGCTGTTGTCATTTTCTGTTTATTTCTGCTGCTGGGGACATGTTGCTGCAATGCGCCCCTTCATTAAGAGGAACACCCCACTTCTGGTCCATTGGAAAGCCAAACCATCTGAAGCCTTCCTTTCTGGGAGAAGATAGGGACAAAGCAACTACAAGGCACTGGAGAAGCAGCGATTTTTGGAGGGAGGGTGTGTTCTTTCAATCCGGATTTAGTCCCAGGCCGGGGACAGAAACAACGCTCCTTGTATAGTTGATGACCTTTGCCATGACTTTGTTTTTGGATAATTTCCCCTCTTCCAGTATTGATGTACCATTCATTAGCTTTGGATACTATCGATCATTGTTATCCTTTGGATCACATGCAAAATTTTGGGGACTGTTTTACAGTAATTTAACTCCTTTCTTAGGCAGTTGCAGTCAGAGGGGAATGTGATCAATGCCTTGCACAGGTTACCTGTGATTTTCTGAGTGGAAATCCGAGGGCTGGTTTTGTCTAATAGAGCCTCACATGGCTGGCACTACAGGATCTTCTGGACCACCTTCTCCAACCCAGATTGACATCTTCAATACATAGATCACAATCAGAGTAATCCCAGATTTCTATGAAATAAATGGGACTGAAGGGAGATTAGGAGATTATGTCTTCCCATCACAGCACCAATCCTAGGGAAATCCCAATCCCTTTGTTGAGAAGATGGCTTCCTCTGTCTAGCTCATCCTTTCAGAAAGTGGTAAAACTGAGCTTTCCCATTCTTGAATGGCACCTTGCTATTAAATTAATTTGTGAGTTGTTGGGGAATTATAATAGAATTGCTGTTTTTCAGGAAACTGTTTTTAAGACACCGGTAAGTTTCTTTTTCTGTATATCACTTATTTTATTCCATGGTTTTGTAAAGTTGCACGGTTTGATTTGAGGTCTATTTTCATTAATCGACTCTTTTGAAATAGAAAAGACACACAACAGTGGTGTCAATATGTAACTGATAAAATTTGTTCACAGTAACATGTCAAAACTCCTTGACAATTTTCTAGGCATTTGCTCAACTTTTGTTTGTAAAGTTTTTTTAAAAACATACATCAATATCATGTCATGGGCAGTGTGGTATCTGAGTGTCATTCATTTTGATACAAAAGTAGTATTAATATAAATAAAAATTACATTAATCAGACTTAAGTGATCTAATGTTACTATATATATCTGTATCAGTACATAATCCTTCATTTTTCAATTATTCAATATTTGCTACATCCTTCTAATAGTAATAGCATTATTTTTGAACATACCTGATAACATCCTTTTTCAAAATCTGATCTTAACTTCTAACATTCACTTTAAATATGTTATGTAAAAATATGTATAACAATATTCCCATTTCTAATTTTTTAATCTATCCCAATTTTTAATACAGCCAATCATGTTTTTTTAAGAAGAAGCCTTCCTAGCCACACCTGATTTCTCCAAGAACTGGCAGCATAATATGTTCCCATTTAGTTTGCTGAATAGATAAGACTTCTGGAAGACAGGTTTGGACACAGCATATCGTATCTTAATGTAATGTTAATACTGTCCATAAAAATCAGCCATTTGTGTTTCTGGCATCAGTTCTTCTCTTCATGGTCTAATGGGAGGGGGTGGTGAAGAAAAAAATAACTGCTGGAGAGAAGTTCCCTAAGCCTAAAACCTCCAAAGACTAAACCTCTGGTCCCAGTGACCAATCCAGATTGGATCCTCAAACATTGATCCTGGGACACGTATATTTGCCTTCTTTTGAAAAGTCCAAGACATTTGCAAACTTCAGGATATAGTGATCTTGGCTGCTAAACCTATTTGTTTATTAATAGATGAGCAATTACGCTTTCATTCCAAATCATATGAGAACCTGGAGTTGTGGAATAACCAGATTTGAAAACAAGAGAGAAGATGTTTTGCTAGAAATCTTGGGCGAAATAAGAGATCAAAATCCATTGATTTCAAATGTTTTAACGCTTTGTGATATTCTGTGTTGAAGATTATCTACAATCTTTGCTTGGCTACAGTATATATGCCGTTGAAACATATGCATTGAACAGCATGGCCCAGAACTTCTAACAGCCTCCTGGAACGTCAGGAGCCTTAAGAAATGCAGTGCTTGAAACAACAATTCATTTTTTATAAAAAATCAAAAAGTAAAATGGAAGTATTAGTCACCTGTGCCCCAATGGAAAATCTGTAGAGATCAGTTTGAGAGTTTTTCTAAATTAGGACCACCAGATCTGGGCAAAGAATAGGCAGCAACAAGCAGTTGTCATTTTCTGTTTATTTCTGCTGCTGAGACATGTTGAATCCAAAAAATGGTGACTGACTCATGTGGGTGGGAGCCAGAGTTAAGCTGCTGGGGGTTCGCAGAGGTTCGACAGAACCCCTAGCTAAGATTCTTACAGTTTGGAAAACCTCCCAAATCCCACTCCTGGCAAGCCCCCCCCCTCCCAGGAGTCCCCACACGGCCCATTTTGGATGTAGGTAAGTGCAGGACGCACGCAGAGGCTCGGGGAGAGCAAAAAACGGGCCTCCCAGAAGTTTGGGAAGGCCAGAAATGGGCCTGTTTCTGGCTTCCAGAGAGCCTCCGGAGCCCGGGGAGGCTGTTTTTGCCCTCCTGGAGGTTCAAGGAAAACCTCTGGACCCCAGGGAGCCCCACATGGCTGGCACTACAGTACCTTCTGGACCACCTTCTCCAACCCGGGTTGACATCTCCAATACATAGGATCACACTCAGAGTAATCTCAGATTTCTATGAAATAAATGGGACTGAAGGGAGATTATGTCTTTCCATCACAGCACCAATCCTAGAGAACAGCTTCTTTTTGGAGCGAAAATGATTTCTCCCACATCATCCTTTCAGAAAGTGGTAAAACTGAGCTTTTCCAAACTTGAATGGTACCTTGCTATTGAATTAACTTGTGAATTGTTGGGGAATTATCATAGAATTGCTGAATTTCAGAAAACTGTTTTTAAGATAGTAAATTGTTTGTTGTACCATGGCTTATCAATGATATTTACTGTGGATGTTTTATCCCACAGTACATAACAAGATGGAATGGATATGGAGAAAATACACACCTGAAAAATAAACGACATTCTTCAATCACATTTGATTTATTTGCTGCTCATCTTGTTTTGAATGTTTTCTTTCTTGTAATAAGTATTCAGTTTATTTATCATTCTCTAAACACTAGCATATTGACAGCGAAGGCCATGAAGACTTAGAACAGTAGACTCGGCAGTCTTTGACACCTTTCAGGATTTCTTTCTGTTTAGAAGTTACTTTATCCCATGGTTTTGAAAAGCTGCACATTGAGATTTTAAAACGACCATCAGAAATTGACCCTTTTGAAATAGAAAAAGTACAAAAAGATGGTGTCAATAAGTAACTGTGAGGATTTATTCACAATCCTAACTCTAATCTGAACCCAAACCCTAACTGTTGCTATTTGATCAACATTTTAAGTAGGCAATGTGTCTGTTCCATATAAGCCAACTTTCTCCTTTTTTCAGCAAATCCATAGTCTTTCAAAGCAAGCTTTATTTCTTTAAGGGAATTGACAATACAGTATCTCACTGACACTGGCTTATCCCTCCAAAAATGGGATGGAAGTTGACCAAGTAGTATTATAAAGCAGATTATTAAAAATGATAATGTTGAAACAAATGTTTTGCAATGTGCCATCCTCTCTAATTTATATGTATTAATTATTACCAGATTGTGGGAATTATTCTTTGTTCTTTGCGTACGTGCAAGGACAACGGGCCTTCTGGTAGTTGACTGTAACACGAAGCAAGGAACAAGGTCAAAATGTGGCCATTTCTTACCCAGAACTGTAGCAAACTTAGACTTTGCAGCTTTGTATGCTTACACGAATAATCAGTGCATTTTGTGTGATGTAATGCGTTTGTAAAAGACACTAACAAAATTGTTACAAGGATTGCTTCTAATAAAAGAGGGTGTCAGAGTATGTTTTGTGCTCTCATCCCGATCTTGCGTCATGGCGTCGTCTCAGTGTTTTCATTCATGAGAGACCACCAGTGTTTTCATTCATGAGAGACCACCACAAATGGTGACCCCGACGTGATCATCTGCGAGGTGGTACGTCTTTGGACCATCCATACTCATCGGCTGGCATAGCCTTGGTGCACCTCATCCCTGATTCGATCGCAGGCGATCGCCGTGGATTCCTCGTGAGTATGGGTGGAGGATTCTCTCAGGACCAGAAATTGCACATTGAGGAACTAAGAGAATTAACCAAACGAAATTTTTTTACCTTTAAAAAGGGGGGCTCCCTTCATGCCCCCCTCACAAAAACCTCTATTGAGGAACTCCTAGAATACATTTGGCAACACTGCCCTTCTTATCCGGCTAAAGGCAGTATCAAAACTACAGTATGGAAGGAGATTGGGAAATACTTTCATGAAAGTCCTAGAGCCCCTTCATCTATATTAATTGCTTGGAGGGTGGTTTTTGAGGCTATCTCCTTTCTAGAGCAACCCCTACTTGCCCCCCTTTCTGGACCCCTCCCTATGTGAATCCTGCTGTACAACTCTTGCCCCCGCTGTGACGCCTGTGTCTTTTAAACCGACTGCCCCCCCGGAGGCAAATGAGGTCAGTAAATCTCCCCCAACAGCTCCTAAAAATCCATCAGGAGATGTCAAGGTGGGAAATCCTAAAATGCAAGCAGCTTTTCAAAGAGGACAGCTGGAGGGGGGGGAGATTGACTCCATGCAATTGTTTCCCGTTCAGAGGCAAGTTGATAATGCAGAATATCAAAGAGAAGCAATTAACAGAGGAAATAATTTAGGGGGTTTGTATATACCTGATCAAATCTATGGGGCAGGGCAGTTTGCAACTGTGGAGCAGCAGGCAATAAATTTGCAGCCTTTGGTCGCGCGAAGGAAGGCAACCTTGGCAGATTTGATTAAAGCTTGTGCTGTAGTAAGTTTGCAATTTTATAACATGGAGACCTTGGCTGTAGCTTTGCAAAAGGGTCTTAAACCTACTGGGAATTGCTTCAAAGCCCAATGCCGGGCCCCAGAGGGAGGTGCTGCTCTTTTTCGGAAGAGTTGGCCTTGCCTCGTTCCTCAGCTTCTATGAAAGGTTTTTTGTGATTCCAGGGATTATTGATCAGGATTATACAAATATTACAAAAATTCAATTTTATTCAGATGTACCTGCTAATCTAGAATGACTCACCCTCATGCCCTCCTCAAAGGAATCTCTGTGATTCCCGATCTGCTTTATCCTTCCTCAAAACTCTCAGCCATTAACCTTTCTTTTTTTTTTAACAAATTTTATTAATTTTTAAAGACATACAAAACATAAATACACAGAAACACAAAACATAAAAGCATAAAAAATCTCTTTTCTGAGAGTTGCTTAGTCCCGGGTCAAAACTCTTGGTACAGACACAAATTCAAATTCATATTCATTTTACATACCATTCCATATCTTATTGGCATTTTCAATTTTCTACATAACTTCTCCTCTCTTTTGAATTTTCTCAATTTTGTTTTGTTTGTCTCCTCTCAATTCGAATCATGGTGTTTGTTGTTCTTTGTCTGTTCTGTTTCCAGCTATCCATTTGTCTTTCTTCTTTGAAGAAAAACTTCTCCTGTGCACTAAATGGAGTATGATGCCTTTATATTGATATTCATTTGTATCTTAAACATTTAGCACATTACTTTTCAGTTAAATCACATGCTTTTATGGGAGCACCTATTTTCCATGGTTGTCCCCCTCCCCACATCACATATTATAGATCATTATTTCATTGCAGTGTTCCCCCTTCTCCTACTTCAGGTCTCTCATTTCACAAAAAGTTTCGCTGGGATAACATAGTCTAATCATTGATGTTGACAATCATTTATGTCTTAAACATTTTATCCCTTTCCGTTAGATATCATGTCTTTGTGGGAACACTTATGCTTTCCAAAATTGTTTTCCCCCCCACATCCCATGTCTTAAATCATTGTTTCATTACAGTACTCTCCTTTTCTTAGCAAAGGTTTCACTAGATTATACTGAGTATTTTGTCACATTTTGAATTGCATGTTGTTTCCAGTTTTCTATGGTTATTTCTGGATGCAGGTGTAGAAGTGCGGTCTTGTGTGCCTTTCTGGAATCCCTTTTTCAGTGGAATTTGTCCATTATCTCTGGAGAACTTTTGCTTCTTTGCATCTTGCTCCCCACCATTAAGGCTTCTCATCTCTTTCTTTCTCCCTTGCTTCTTCTTCTCCTTGTCCTCTTTACCCCCTTGTCTCTCCACCTCCCTTTTATTCTGCTTTCCCCCTTTCACCTTATTCTTCTCTTTTGGGGTTGTTTTTCCAGGCCTTGAAGTCTTTTTCTCCTTTTTCTCTTTCTTTTTTCCTTCCCCAACCAAAGTCACTTGTTCATCAAAGATGGCTTCTTCTTTGCCCCAGTCCTCATTCAGCTTTACATAAGTACAAACTGCCATTTCTAAAAATTGGAAAAGAGTGCCAAGGACATCTTTCCCTTCTTGCCTTTCTTTTTCATATTTTTGATATACAAGTTTCAGTCCATCCACACGTGATGCCATTGTGTAGACATCCCTCGTACAATTACAACAATATTTAGGGGCTATTGATTGGACCCATCCCTATTTTGGCATCACTACACACATGCTCAGCCCTCTGTTTGATGCATTAAAGGGAGGAACCACTCCAGGGGATAAAATTACCCTTACAGATCATCAATTAAAAATCACCCAGGACATACAGCACATTATGCAGAAAAGGTGGGTCGACTGATGTCACAACAATGCTCCTATTTCTTTAATCTTGCTCAATACACCTCAGCCACACCCGCTGCTACTATTCTATCCGCTTTCTCTCTTTCTCCCCTAACCCCTTGGGACAGTCATAACTATTTTCATCAAAATAAAAGGGCTCTTATGAAGGAATTCCAAATCACCACCCAAGAGGCTGCTGCAATTATTCAACAATGCCCTACTTGCTCAGGGACAAGCCATTGTTGAGCGAACTAATCAAACCCTTAAAAATAATTTGGAAAAATTCAAATTTAAGACCGTCACAGGGTTGCCAGGACTCCAGAATGCATTAAATGTTTGTTTATTTACTCTTAACTTCCTCAATGAGTCCGGATCCCCCCCCATGCACGGCGGCATCATGTCATTTCGCTTCTTCGCCTCATCCTGAACCCAGACCAACGGTATACTTTCGACAGCTGCCAGATCCCACATGGCATGGACCTGCTGAACTTATAACCTGGGGACGAGGGTACGCTGCTGTTTCCTACAACAATAACACCACCTGGGTCCCCGGACGACAAGTAAGACCTTTTCTACCCAAACCAGCCTTGCCTACATCAGCATCATGAAGCTGCCCACTGCAATCATCATTTGCTTCCTGGGTTTCCACATCGTTCCTGCCGATACGACAGCCACCCCATCCTCCTGCGACGCCTGCATCAAAACTACTCGCAGCGGAACGAAGACCCAATCCACCCTGATCTATCATACTTTGAAGCCTGAGTGCAACTCCATGATGGTCTCCCCTTGTCTGCATAACAACACTCAATACGCACGATGCTACACCAAACAAGGTATCCAATGCTACGAACCAAAGGCTGTGGGGCCCATCACCGCCTCGCTGTATGTCTATGCCTACAAAGGAGGATCCAGCTCTGACCTTGCCTCAATGTTCTCAACCAGTCAAGCAAAAAATGGGTACATAACCCATAATGTCACTCGGGGGGGTACCAACACTTCTGTGTGTTTTGATGCTTGCTTTGCCATCAGCAAAGGCCAAGGTCCTAACGACGCTGCAGGCTCATACAGCTGGCAGAGATCTTATCTACAGAAAAAGAAATATCTCTTCCAAAAGGTGTCCGGGACTAACGTGGGGGCCACCACTGTTTACAACTACTGGTACACCCCCATATATATGCTCAATAGAATTATAAGGTTGCAAGCTGTATTAGAAATTATAACCAGTGAAACTGCTCTTGCTTTGAAAACACTAGCTAAAGAAAGTGCATTGTCTAGAACATATATCATGCAAAATCGCTTGGCTTTAGATTATCTCCTTGCCAAAGAAGGAGGAGTGTGTGGAAAATTTAACCTTAGTAATTGTTGTATTGAGGTAGATGATAGTGGAAAAGTTATCCAACAAATTACTGATAGAATGATCAAGATTGTGCATGTACCTGTACAAACATGGAATGGTCTTGATTTTAGAGACATGTTTGGATCCTGGTTCCCAAAATTGCCTGGTTTGCAAGCTATTGTAGTGCTTATTGGTATGATTACTGCGGGATGTATTATATTGCCTTATGTATTACCTATCTTTGTACGCACTATTTCTAACAGTTTATCCCTTTTGGCTGAGAAAAAAGCCACTGCGCAGGTAATGGCTCTCTGGAATCAACAAATAACTACCACATATGAACCACTGCCATCCGAAGATGAGATGGGAGAGCCAACCTGTGACGATCCAGACAAGGACAAGATGTTTGTGATGGTCGAAGAAGTCACGAACGCTATGGGTAACATCAGCATGCACAGCACTCTTGCCTATGCGCCTGACAAAGGCTGTTATTGGGAATACACACTCCCTGTCTCTTAAAAAAGAAAAACAGAGGAGATGTGGGAATTATTCTTTGTTCTTTGCGTACGTGCAAGGACAACGGGCCTTCTGGTAGTTGACTGTAACACGAAGCAAGGAACAAGGTCAAAATGTTGCCATTTCTTACCCAGAACTGTAGCAAACTTAGACTTTGCAGCTTTGTATGCTTACACGAATAATCAGTGCATTTTGTGTGATGTAATGCGTTTGTGAAAGACACTAACAAAATTGTTACAAGGATTGCTTCTAATAAAAGAGGGTGTCAGAGTATGTTTTGTGCTCTCATCCCGATCTTGCTTCATGGCGTCGTCTCAGTGTTTTCATTCATGAGAGACCACCAGTGTTTTCATTCATGAGAGACCACCACACCAGATAATTGGTATTCTCTACCTGAAAATAGGTATTCTTCTCCTTTGAGAGGGCCTTTGTATACATATCCACAATAATCATCTGAGACTGGGCTGTAAAGAAACTGTGCACTTCTTAGTTTCTCTGGACCCTTGTATACCTTCAGAAAGAAAGATTATTCAGTATATAATAAAGACAAGAGTAGGTCAGGAGAATTTGACATGAGAAGAATAATAATATTCCTTTACGAAAGTTGAATGTATGCAAACCCTGCTGTTCCTGATAATGTTTCAGGAGGAGAGGCTTACCTCAATGGGCTGAATATTATAAATATTTTTGGGAAAATATGATGGAGATTCAGGATCTGGCTCGACACTCATAAATTTGGCCCTCATCACTGGAAAGACAGAGAAAGAGAGAGAGATTTTTTAGTAAGATGTACCTTCAGATTCTCAATATAGAGCAAATTCAGTGGTGCTGGTTAGTCTTATTTTAAAGAGGTTTCTGAAACAAGTAATATGTTCAGTTTTCATGCCATAGGAATTATTTTCTGCAACTGGAAGGATTAACGCTGGCAGCAAAACATGCAAAGTAAGGAAGTGGAGAGTACTAAAAGATGGAAGGGAGAAAAACATTCATTTTCAAAACTCACTGAAGTGATGTTTGCAATAAGCTTTCTTGAGAGATGTTCGCTCACATCTGCAGGCCTCTGTGAGATCTCCCAAGAACATGAGAACAAGGAAGCTGGCTAGGAAAAATCCATGTGGTTTTGTAGTATCCATTTCTTGCCGCTTATGAAGCCGGTCGTTTAGGACAGAGGAGATGTTTTCCTTCTGCTGCAGTCTTTCTGGAAGAGCGTTGAGTGAGAAACACCAGCTGCAGATTGAAGGCAAAGTGGTGTTTGATATGGTCCTGGAATTGGTCTTAGGACGATTCGAGTCCTGAAATATAAGGAAGGAACATGGGTGCTTCATCCTGTGGGACAAATTGAGAGTTAAAGCTTTGTCCCTGTGGGAATCGCTCTCCACAGGACCAAAGCCTTAGCAGAGGCAGAACACCATGTCTGAGTTGTAGCGAAGAGACATGTGACAAGTTAGGCTCAAAGACATATCATACACCACATACTGTATATAATTTGTCAGTTTCCTGATAATGTTATTTCAACAAAATCAGAGGTTTCTATGGGAGTCCAGGAAAGAGAGTCCCCTTCAAAGGGGAGATGGGTCTGAGGCATGGAGGAATATCTTTAGGATAAGAATTATTGTCTTCATAAAGGTATTTTATTCTTGTAAGTTTCAAATCAGTCATCCCTTCTGGTTCAACTCCATGCATTCTCTTGATAACCTTTTCTATAAATGTTTTGCTGTTGACTTCTTAGAGCTTGCTTGTCTTTCTTTCTTTCTTTCTTTCTTTCTTTCTTTCTTTCTTTCTTTCTTTCTTTCTTTCTTTCTTTCTTTCTTTCTTTCTTTCTTTCTTTCTTTCTTTCTTTCCTTTCTTTCTTTCTTTCTTTCTTTCTTTCTTTCTTCCTTCTTCCTTCCTTTCTTTCTTTCTTTCTTTCTTTTCTTTTTTCTTTCTTTCTTTCTTTCTTTCTTTCTTTCATTCTTTCTTTCTTTTTTTCTTTTTCTTTCTTTCTTCATTCATTTATTATTTATAAGTTCCAAAATGAGGCCACAATTTCTGTTTTATCGTTGGTCAGAAACAAATCACTTTGGCTATACTCTAATGGTAGTTATCGACAAACCAACAATTGGGCCAGACTCTCATCTCCCAACATTTGCACTGCATGTTGTTATCTTGCAGCAACCCCCACTTGAGGATATTGGCCTCATTTTTAGGCACTCCCACCCTCCGCCTATTCAATGTCCTTTAAGTAAGATAGGGGCAATCAAATCCATCAGCCACATTTTCTTCTGGCATTATTTCTTGTTCTGTGAATTCTCTCCTCCATCTTCTAATACGTTTTTGCTCCCGCAGGTCCTTCAAACATATTTCTTTGTGCCATAAAAGTCTTCTCGATCTAAGTTGATGAGTTTGGGGCACCTGTCCATTCAGAGGATAGTGGGGATCTTTTGGGTCCCTCACCATCTGTTGCTACTACTCTCCTAATCCTCAGTGGAGCAATACCAACAAGAGGATGCACTTTCTCAATTGGTGTGGGTTTAAGGCATCTTGACATGATCCGCACTGCTCCATTGTCAGCAATGTCAACTGGCTTTGTGTGTGTGGAGGTACTCCATAGGAGAGCCAATTTGGTGCCGTGGTTAGGGTGGTTAAAAGTGGGTTGCCTACCACAACTGCGCTGCTGAAATACACAGGGCCAAAACCGATGTCTGAAGATTGAGTGGCTGAGCACCACATACTGTATATTATAAACTGTATACTGTATATAACTCCTCATAATGTTATTCCACACTCTAACTTTAGCCTTAGTATTCAGGCAATGTTGTTTAAATGAAAGTGTCCTACCAAGTCTCACACTGAGATACTTTGGGGCAGTGCAATGCTGTATTCGATTCTCTTGCCATGCAACTTGACCCCAGCACCTCGATTTCAAGGAGGAAAAACACACACTTGGGTCTTGCTTGGATTGGGCTGCATATGATTGATGGTATATAATACCGTCCTAATTTTTCAAGGGCTACAGTGAGTCTTGCAACTAACTCATTGAAACTTGACCCTTCTGTGGTCACTGCTATATCATCTGTATAAATAAATAATCATGTATTGTCAGAGACCTGTTGATCATTTGTATATACTGTATGTGACACAACATCAGAAATAATACATTTCCTTTCCTATGCCTAACCAGAAGTTTTTAACCTACTGCCTTGCCCACTATACCAAACTGTCTCTCCTTCAAAAGAAATTGACTCTTTTTTCCTCACCTTATTCTCTGTTACTCCTGGATTCTTCTCCAGAGGGAAATTTTGTCCCCAACCTATTCTGCTGGTATTTAAAGCTTCCCCTCACTCCTTCCCCCAAATTTCTCTTTCCTTGTTTTTCATAGTTTTCATTCAAACTAGTCACTCTTGATTTCTCCAAGAACTGGCAGCATATGTTCCCATTTGATTTGCTGAGTAGATTGGAAGACAGGTTTGGACACAGCCTATCTTACACTAATGTAATATTAACACTGACCATAAAAACCAGCCATTTGTGTTTCTAGACTCTTCACGGTCCAATGGGGGGGGGGAGGGGTTTGAGGAAAAAATAACTGATGGAGAGAAGTTATCTAAGTCTGAAACCTCCAAAGATTAAACCTCTGGTCCCGGTGACTGACCCAGATTGGATCCTCAAACATTGATCCTGGGACACGTATATTTGCCTTCTTTTGAAAAGTCCAAGACTTTTGCAAACTTCAGGATGTAGTGATCTTGGCTGCTAAACCTATTTGTTTATTAATAGATGAGCAGTTACACTTTCATTCCAAATCATATGAGAACTTGGAGTTATGGAATAACCAGATTTGAAAATAAGAGAGAAGATGTTTTGCTAGAAATCTTGGGCACATAGGAGATCAAAATCCGTTGATTTCAAATGTTTTAACGCTTTGTGAGATTCTGTGTTGAAGATTTTCTACAATCTTTGCATGGCTACATGTTGTGGCTCTGAGGTTTGAGCCTGCTTTGTTAGAGGACGAAGACTCAGACAATGAGGAAGAGGAGGATTTGGAAATGCCTTCCTCCCCAGGACCTTCCTCTTCGTCCATGCCTTCCTCCCTGATTGTGCCTCAGGTGTCGGCAGATAACCGGGAGGGAAGACCTGAGGCTAATCAGGAAAAGGAGGAGGGCGTATCAGAGTCTTTGACTGAGAATCAAGCAGAGGAATGCTGGCTTGATGCGAGGCAGCGTCGCAGGCAAAAGTGCGAGCTGCAGCGCAGGAAGAAGGGACGAATCAGAGACTGAGCTGAGGGACTGACACGCCCCACAGGGAATAAAAGTGGGCGTGTTTGCTCCGGGAGCTTCGTTCGGGACAACATGTTACTTATCCAGAGCAGCTCCGAAGTATTCTGTGACAGCTTGTGTGATTTATATTCCTGCTTTCTTGTCGGACTTGGCAGACAGCGTGTGTGAGTTTGCCAAGAGCTTTATCGGCTCAAGGAATTTAACTCTATAATTACTGGATTTGCTTGCTTGTTTGTATTCAGTTGGAATTTGGACTTCTCACCTCTTTCGTACAGGTGAGACATAACAGCTACATATGCAGTTGAAACAGACGCATTGAACAGCATGGCCCAGAACGTCTAACAGCCTGCTGGAACGTCAGGAGTCCTAAGAAATTCAGTACTTTTAACTACAATTCATTTTTTATAAAAAAAAAAACCTGAACAAGTGAAATGGAAGTATTAATTATTTGTATTTGATTAATGACAAATTGGAATATCTAATTTTGGAGAGTCCATAGTTTTCAGTATTAAGAAATATCAGATATATTCATGACCTGAACATGACTAACTCCTCAGAAAGTATTATTTTGTGTATTGGATCCTGTGAAACAAAATTTAAAAAGAGATGAACGATCAATCTTTTTTACACTGGTATAATAAATTAGGTAATTAATCCACTCAGGCTTCCTAAAAAAAAAGACCCCGTACCCAAGATGGGTCTATGATAACTTGATGCCGCTAGCTTAACATGACCAGTTGGGGGGTGGTTTCCTCACCAATGCCAAATTCCTTCTGCAAACTCGCTGCTGCCATTTCTTCACAGGACATGTCGACATTGGAAATTTGCAGTGGAGTACATGGAGTAAAGGCAAATTGTGACTCCTAGTTGGTATTTTCTACTTGAAAATACATATTCTTCTCCTTTGTGAGGGCCTTTATGTACATATCCACAATAATCACCTGAGACTGGGCTGCAGAGAAACTGTGCACTTCTTAGTTTCTCTGGACCCTTTTATATCTTCAGAAAGAAAGATAATTCATTATATGATAAGGACAAGAGTAAGTCAGGAGAATTTGTCATGAGAGGAATAATATTGCATCACAAAAGATTGAATGTCTGCAAACTTGTTCCTGATAATGTTTGAGGAGGAGGAGAGGCTTGGGTGAGCTGGGTGAAAACAATGGAGATTCAGGATCTGGCTTGACACTCATAAATTTGGCCCTCATCACGGGAGAGACGGACAGAGACAGAGCAAGAGAGAGAGAGAGAGATTTTCTTGTAAGAGGTACTTGCAGATTCTCAGTATGGACAAACTCAATGGTGCTGGTTAGTCTTATTCAACAAAAGCTTCTGATATAAGTAATATGTTTGGCATTCACGCCATATGAATGATTTTGCTGCAACTGGAAGGATTAATGCTAGCAGCAAAACCTACAAACTAAGGAAGTGGGAAGTAGTGAGGGATTGAAGGGAGAAAAACATGCGTTTTCAAAACTCACCAAACTTAATTGTGCAACATGCTTTCTGGAGACATGATTGCACACAGCCAGGAGTGGGCTTCAAAAATTTCAGCAACCGGTTCTCTGCTTGGTTGCTGGGTGGGTGTGGCCGAGTCGGCCTCCTGTACCACAGTGTGTGGAGGGCATGTTTTCACCCTTCCTGGGCTCTGGAGGCTTTCTTCAAGCCTCTGGGAGGGCAAAAACAGCCTCCCTGGGATCTGGAGGCCCTCTGGCGGCCAGAAATGGGCCTGTTATTGGCCTTCCAGAACTTCCAGGAGGCCTGTTTTTCACCCTCCCCAGGCTCTGGAGGCTTTCCTCCAGCCTCCAGTAGGGCAAAAATGACCTCCCCCAGACTCCGGAGGCCCTCGGAGGTCAGGAATGGGCCCATTTTTAGCCTTCCCAAACTTCCAGGAGGCCCATTTTTTGCCCTCCCCAGGCTACGGAGGCTTTCCTAAAACCTCCAGGAGGGCAAAAATGGCTTCCCTAGGGTCTGGAGGCCCTCTGGAGGCTGGAAATGGGTCCATTTCTGGTCTTCCAGAGCCTCCGGGAGGCCCATTTTTCACCCTCATTGAGCCTCCTCACGGGCCCTGCACTTACTTGGCAGGGGCGGGGTGGGTGGGGCGGGGCCAGCCAGGGGTGGGATGGGGCGGGGTGGGTGGGGCGGGGCCAGCCAGGGGTGGGATTTGCTGGTTCGCCAAACCGGCCATAAAATTAGCTACCGGTTGTTCATCTTGCGGCTGTTTGCGCAGCCCACCCTGCACACACAGCTGCAGGAATCTGTGAGACCTCCCAAGAGCATGAGGACAAGGAAGCTGATAATGCTTTTCCAGAAATGTTTTGTTATTGACTTCTTCCTGGGACTGAAAGTAAGTGAATGACTTGTGGTCACCAGCTAGTTTTGATGCTTCGCTAAAACTCTTTAAGTTTCTAAACCTAGTGCCTTGCCCACTATATCATATTGGCTTTTCTAGAGAGTTTGTTACAAAAGAAAGTGGCTCTTTTTTCCTCACCTTATTCTCTGTTATTCCTGGCTCCTTCTCCAGAGGAAAACTTTGTTTCCCAGTGTACCCTGCTGATATTTAAAGCTTCCCCTCAAACCTTCTGCCAAATTTTCTCTTGCCTTGATGTTTATAGTTGTCATTCAAACTAGCCACATTTGATTTCTCAAAGAACCGGCAGGGTAATATGTCCCCATAAGTGGTGAGATTCAAAATTTTTCACTCCCAGTTCTGTGGGTGTGGCTTGGGCGGCTTGGCGTGGCTTGGTGGGCATGGCTTGGTGAGTGTGGCAGGGGAAGGATACTATAAAATTCACACACACACATTATAATCACTATCATTTTCTTCCCCTTTTGGCATTGTACTTTTTAGTATTTCACTATTAAAGTTACTTGTCATTCCTGTCGGAATCTGATTCAGAGGAGGAAGCTGAACAGCTGACAGGGAGTGGGAGAGTAGCTCCATTGGCTGTGGAAGAAACAGGGAAAGGGCAAAGTCCGGCTGGGCAGAGCAGGAAAGAGGTAGAACAAGGGAGAGGGAATTCAGAGAAAGACCCAGGCCCACCCCCTCTTCATCCTAGGGCACGCAGGGAGGAACAGAGAAGAGAGCAATGTGGGTTGTGTGGCTTACGGGGGAGGAAAGGGCCCTGATTCCCTTCATTCACTGCAGCTGAGAATACAGTGTATAAAAAAGGCAAGCTGAGTGAAACAGGCTGTTGGGAGCAAACGTGATTTTATCTTGTATCGTTGTGGTTTATCTGTATTCCTGGCGTCTTCCCAACTGTGTGAGTTTTGCCGTGCTTTCAAGTCTGAAATTCCTGCTCCTGCCCTGCTAAACTAATTACTTCAGTTTGGTTTCTTTGGACTTTTAAGTTACAGTGTGTGTGCACCTTGTTTTGGACTGAATTTTCTACAGTCAAAGGCTGTTCCTGGAAGAGTTTTTCTCCAGCCTGAAGGTAACCTGGACATTGGGGGCAAAGTTGGAGATAATACAGGGACTCTTATTGCTTATCTGACTGTGTTGCCTTTGTGCCACGCCCCAGGTCATCACATTACTATAGCTTCATCTGGTTTATTTCCTTTTTATTTCCTTTTAATGCTACTAGATTCTGCAGGTCTGAGCAAAACTCTCAACACCCATGCTGTTCAGATGTTTTCATTTCTTTTCCTATTTTCTTGTTACCATAGCAGCTCTTAAACTGATTATATACAGGGTGTATGACAGCTGATTTTATTTAGCAGTGTCTGATCTTAGAAGTATCACCATATGGCACCAGATATTTTGTTTTAATGAGGTAACACAGTGATTGCCACATCCACTATTATTTCATTTATGTGCATGTAGATGAAAGGCCTAGGTATTTGGACTAGGGGGCAATAGTCAGAAACACTAATTATTTTGAAGGTACCAAAAGCCTACAAATTACAGTAGAATTCTAGCAGCATCTCCTTCATGCAAATTTTTACTCTCCAGAAGTTCTTGAAACAAAGCAACCGGTTAGTAATATTTTGTTGCTGACGCAGTCTTAAATCTGTAATTTGACAGGACTGAACACACAGAAGAAATCCCTAAACCAGAAAGGCCTTAATATTCTATGATATTATTGCTTGATAATTCTCCACTTTGCTTCTTATAAGGAATGTCCACAAACCCCACATTGTAGTTACTTTCATTGTTATTGCTTTTTTAATCACTTTTCTTTTTTACACTTTTCTTCTGACTTTCAAAACAAATGAACAAGAGTTCCTGAAATAGGTTGAGCCCGTTAAAAGAAGTGCTCCTGGAGAAGATGGAGCCCACATCACCTCACGGTGGGCTTTTACAACACAGCAGCTGCTGTTTGGGAATTCCTTGAAGCCATAGGGCTAAGAATAGAATAAAAATCAGGCCACACAAAACTCCTCAGTGGGACTTCCTCTGTCCATAGGGGTAGAAAAGAGAATGCAATGCTGACTGCACCAGGTTCCCAACTTTATGGAAAGGCTGAGCACAGCAGCTACTGGCCTCAAGGACTGCATGGCCCTTGGCAGCCTCACTCTCTGAATTCACATCAGCTGCAGAGCCTAAAGTGGTCAGTTGTGGGCCACACGGTGCAATGCAGGTTCAGAGGCGCTGCGCTCTATCTTGGGCAAAGAGTGCTGAAGTGACTCAATGGAGGCCAGAATCTGAAAGAGAAGACAGAGAGAACAAGCATCTCACAAAATGCTACCTTAGCAGAGTTGGGTTCAAAATGCTATCACAGGTAGAACTGGCCTAGCTCTAAAAGTGACCCAGTAACAATAGTACTAAAGCTGCCAGACCATCTACAGAGGGTCCCCAACGCGTCGGTGTGGGCGCCGGCCCGGCGCTGGGCCGCCGTGAAAAGCCTGGTGGCCCCGGAAAGCTCCGGGAAAATGGGGGGGCACACCCGGTATGGTGGGGGTCCGGGTGGGGGGGGGGTGGGGGGGGGGGGGGGGGCCGATCCAGATCTCATTTCCTTTCACCTTTTTTTTTTTTTTTTTTGCAGAAAAGCAAAATTCCATCCTTTGGGCTTGCTGTTCAATAGGCACAAAATACAATTATAAGAGCTTGAAGGCCATAGAAACTCAGCAGAAGTTTGTCTCTCTTTATGTGACACAGATGAAGAGAGAAAATGTGTAAATCTGCACTTTATTGTTCCCATTTCTTTTCCTTCTCTCCACAGCTCCATGAAGTAGAATGAGGTATGTTAGATGAAGATCTGTTATATGAAGATTTTGAGTGGTGCGGTGGCCTAGAGGTGGAGCTCTCGCCTCAGGAGGCTGTGAGTTCAATCCTAGGTAGAAGCAGATATTTCTCTCTGGGCACAATGAGAATTTATCTGCTGAATAAAATTCCGCATTGGCAACGGGAAGGGCATCCGGTCAATAAACACTTTGCTCCATTTAGTTGCCCAGACTCCATCCTGCAAGGGATGGTGGGGAGTCATAAAAAAGGAGATGGTGATGCCATGAAGATCTGCGTGATTTATGTCTCTAATTGTTCTGTGATCTTGGAGTTTTGGTTCATTGTTAGAAAGAAGTTACATGTTAAAAAGAACACAGAGACACTGCAATTGCATTGGCCTGCCTCAGAATCAAAAGTCCTAGGAGGAAAGCATGAAAGTGAAGTCAGATACGGTAGCAGTTTATTTATGGAGATGAGAAGCTCAAGAGAGGAAAATAAATCTTTCTCTTTCATAACACTATGATATTTAATCAGCAACTTTAGGACACATGCAATACACGTAGTCCTCAACTTATGGCCACAATGGAGCCCAAAATTTACGTTGCCAATTTGTTAAGTGAGTTTTGCCATTTTATGACTTTTCTTGCCACATTTGTTGAGGGAGTCATTGCAGTTGTTAACATTAGAAACACAAGTTGTTAAGTGAATCCTGCTTCCCCACTGACTTTGCTTGTCAGAAAGTCACAAAAGGGAATCACATGACCCTGGGACACTGCAACCGTCATAAATGTGAGTCAGTTGTCAAGCATCCGAAACTAAACCATGTGACCATGGGGATGCTGAAATGGTCATAAGTGTGAAAAATGGTCATTAAGTCACTTTTTTCAGTGCCGTTGTAACTTCAAACGGTCACTAAATGAACTGTTGTAAGTTGAGGGACTATCTGTAAAGCATTTCTCCATTAACTTGATGGATAAGAGTGCATGGAAAGCTGTACAACAATAGCCTTTTAACAAACCAAAGCAGGACATAAGAGCAATAGTAGTATTTTTGGCTAGCATTTCCCAGCAATTGAAAGTCAAATTATAATATATTGATGAATATAACCATTATGATTAGTTGTTTTATCTTTCAAAAATTTGTCTACAGGCTTTCATGGCAAAAGTTACCTCACATCTTCAGGAACAGGCAAATCCATGTGCACATGTTCTGTACCTCTGCATACTAGATTGCTGGAGATACTTTCTGCCATGATATTTTCCTGATTGGTTTCTCAGAAATGTATGTTTGGCCATCAGCTAAAATATCACCCTGACTGATGGATCTTACATCCCAATCCCTTATGGTCTCACCTGAGGGAAGAGAGGCCTTTCTTCACGACTGAATTTAAGGCAATCGTTCATTAGCCTGCGCATGGCTTTGGGGCAATTGCTTGGCACCTTGCTAAGGTCAGGGGACAGATATCCCCGACCAACCATAAATATGATCTAAAAGAACAAGAGAGATGCAGTGTTATTTAAAAGCAATGTAGGAAAACTGTGCAAAGACAGAGTTTCTGATGTTATTGTTCTGACCCAGGCTTTGTCAAACGTAATTAAACACAAACTTGTTTTAAAAGCAAAACCTATTTTATTGCAATGCTGGGAATTGCTTTCATTCCCAGCCAGAATTAATCTTAAACAGTTCCCCAAGATAAGCACACCCTATCAGTGCTGTGGAATGCTGCCAAAAACAGAAGTATCCAATTAATTATAACAGAAACCAACCGAAGTACCAGAAAAAAACAACCAGAGTACAGAGATCCTCGAGGAGGGTTCAGAATCTATCGCACTACCTTGCTTCCTGCAAAGATTTCATCACTGAGGTCTGACTTTTATCCCTTATGGGAGGGGCCATCACCTCCCAGCCTTACTCCCAAGTCACCCCTTCTGTTTCAGCTGCTCTCTCCTTCTAGCAGCCCTGCTCACATGCGCACTAGGAACAGGTTCCCCTGGGTCCTCTGCTTCACTGCTGCCAGGCTCTGAAGGCTCCAAAGGCAGCACCCCACTCCCAGATGGTCCTAGCCCCATCCCTGCATCGGATGCAGGACCCTCGTCCAAGTCCTCTCCAGACTCCCTGACTGGTCCCCTTTTTTCCTCACTGTCCGATTCCGCTGCCATCTGCACCGGCTGCCAGTGAACCACAACAATTATTTCCAAGTCCCCACCCCCAATAGCTCCACTCTGGATCACATGACTAGTAGAGAGGAAAACGTGAATGGAAGAGTTGGCAGCATTCCCCTCCGTGCCCCAAAGAAAGACAATGGAGGAATTTTCTAGGTGTGTTTCTGGTTTTGGGCTGAATAATGCCCAATTTTGAACATGAACTTTCTAATAAAAAGGGGGACTCTCTATCTGAATAAGATAGGGCCTCTCCTTGAAGAACACTTCAGAGGGAGATCAGACCACAGGCAGAAGATGAAGAGACCCAGCAAAGACCTTGGCTACTTTGAGAATCACTTGAGCCCCTTCTGTTGACTGCATTAAATAGCCGGTGAAGACCATTTGGGAAAAGAGTTAGGACACAGGATGCGGCTGAACCCAGTATTCCCTTCCTTCCTTACCTGGTCCCGGTTGTTGATATGACTATATGGAAGAGTCCCGGAGAGCAGCTCATAGAGGACGACTCCATAGGAGTAGACATCTGACTGGAAGCTGTAAGGATTGGGATCCTGCATTCGAATCACTTCTGATGCCTGAGGGAGTCCAGTAGAAAGGCATTCAGATGTGCAGATTTGCAGACAGATGCTGTCTGTTTCCTGCTACCTATCTCTTTTCCTCTCTCCCAGCCCTGGCCTGTTTCAAAGTTTTGCCTCCCAACATACACACCATCCAGAGAATGGAACCACTGGGTTGTTCCACTTGCTGTGAGCCACTCCAACGTGTCTTCACTGTGGCAAGGCCAAAGTCACCAATCTTCACTGTCAAGCCTTCATGCAGGAAGATATCTGGCAGCAGTTAAGTGAAAGAACTTCAATCTTGGCCTGAGTTGTTAATCACTTGTCCAACAAGAAGCACCGGTTATCTATTCCTGACCTCAGTTCCCCAAAGTCTCACTTTTACCTCATGCAGTATCTTGGAAATACTTACAGTTTAGGAGCTTCAACAATGTAATACAAACCCTCTTTTTTTCCTACTCTGACATGCTGGCTGTTAGGTAACTAAATCACTCAGGTTTTCTTTAAAAAAGGATTCCCACCCAAGACGGAACAGATGCAAGAGAAGGATACTATTAGATTTGAGGTCCCGGTGGATTATGTTCTTAGCATGGAGATAACTGGGGGGAAAGAGACAATGAGTTATAGCAATAGAATTTAGACTTATATATTGCTTCACAGTGCTTTATAGTCCTCTCTAAGCAGTTTAGAGAGTCAGCATATTGCCCCCCAACAATCTGGGTCCTAATTTTATTGACCCCACAAGGATGGAAAGATGAGTCAACCTGGAGCCATTGAGACTCGAATTGCCAAACTGCTGGCAGCTGGCAGTCAGCAGAAGTAGCCTGCAATACTGCATTCTAACCACTGTACTACCATAGTTCTTACCATCTTGTCTTTACATCATCATTCCTAGGTGTGCCTCCCACTTTTCGGTCTGCCTGCCTGCATGTATATTGGGCATACATTACATGGAGTAAGAAATTGTTATTATTTTGCTTAATTTTTCTGATTCAGGCATCTTTACATTCACCACAGGACCATTTCTGTTGCATTAGATCCATTTCTCAGAGCTCAGATCCCATGAACATACACGTGGTTCTCAGGTTATTACCTCTCATTCAAAAACTGTTTAAATTTGGGGCAGTGCTGGACAAAGGGTCCTGGGGATGGGTCCTCAGCATTCCAGCCAATTGCAAGGTCCCAGTGGTCATGGGACTGAATCTGGATGCTTGGTGCCAGGCTCACGATGTTGTTGTAGTGAACCACAGTCACATGAGCACAATTTCCGATATTCCCTGCTAGCTTCCCACAAACAAAATCAGGGGAATACTGACAGGAAGTCAGAAGCCGCAGTCTGACATAAGGACAACAGGACTGCTGCCATTGCCATTACTAGGTGATGTGGTCATGCGAAATCACACTTTATAACGGACTCTTTAGTACTAGCAATTCTGATCTGCTGTTGAAACCTAAGGACTACTTATAATCACTTCTACATCTCTGATACTTATTATAAACCCAGTGGAACCTTATGACCTCTGCCTACAGTTGGTTGGATGTTGTGGAGTTCAACATAAGCCTACAGCCCAGGTGCTGATTCTCTATGCTGTGCCTGTCACGCCAGGAATATTGTTCCTCTACCTAGATATTTGTCATCCCTGAAGCTGACCTGATGGCAGCCATTTTGAGGCTTCAGTGTTGCCACACTGGAGTGAAGGGGTAGGGAGAGGGGAATCGAGATAGCTGGGGTTTTGTACCCAAAATAAAATACTTTCCTCTGGGAACGAAGGACATTCTAACACCTGGCCAGAGAGAGGAAGAGTGATGTTACCAGGCGACCGGATGGCACCTTGATTGGGCCATATGACTGTTTGGGGAAGGTGAAAAACATTTACTTTTAATTAGGTGAAAACCGCAGGGACCTTCAGAGTCGGTTTCCACCAGAACTGTGCCAATATGGTATATCCAATAAAGCTATTCTTGGAGGAATCCGCTTGCCTCGGAGTTCTGTTTGCTATTGGAGTATTACTTGGAACCCTGACGGTATTCTGGGAATTGCAGCCCCAAAGCAACTGGAAGATGCTTGCTTGAGAAAAAGTGTTGCAGACAATGTGGGGGCAAAACTAATGTTGGTTCTGGAAGTCAGATGATTTAAAAAAAAAAAACCAATCCTAAACCTGTCTGCCAGAGTTCTTACATTCCTTAACTGGGGTTGTTGTTGCACTGGCGATTTTGGTATAGCACATTTAATTAGCTCTGCTCTTTTAATGATTGTAAATTGCTGGTCTTTTTATTGGTTGGTTATACTTTTATAGTACTATCGCAAGAGATTATTTAAAGTGTTGTTTGTTGAAAGATGTGCTCTAAATACATATATCATTTATTATTGCTAAAAATCCTGTGGATTATTAGGTTTCCACCTCAGTTAGCCGAGAGGTTCCGAGTAGACCCCAACCAGGAACATTGTTCATAGTCCGCTTTCTTCCTTTGCAACTGCTCTTCAAAACATGCTGCCTTAGGACTTGATGGCTCTGCACTTACTCCATGCCCTGTGCTGTCTGTCGGGCCACATCAATCCGTTGCACCATCTCTAGGGGTGTTTCCTGCACATGCAAATGCTGATAAAGGCTGCTGCCTTCACACCACTGGGTGATGATGGCAAAACTGGGTCGAGTCATGAACCCCATAAAGAGCAGTATGTTGACATGACGCGTCTTCCTGAAAAGTAGGAATGGAGTCAAAGATTTCCTGGGCAAAGTCTCCAGGATTGGCCTTTAAACCAGCCTTCCCCAACATGGCTGCCAGGTCATGCATGCACATACTTGGCCTACCTAAGCACCTGCATCTCATTCTTGAAGGCCTGCACTTGCTCACTGGTGGGGTTGGTGACCTTGAGGATCTTGACTGCCACGTCCCCATGCCAGCGGCCTTTGAAAACAGTGCCGAAGGATCCAGCCCCAATGCGTTTCTGCAAAGTGACCTCATTCGGGGAAACCTCCCAGTAGTAGCTTGAGTCCCGATAGCCCAAAGTTTTCTATAAGAAGCAAGGTGACACCAAGGAAGAGGAGGAGCCAAAGAGAAAGACAAAATGTTCGCAGTCATAGTGTTGGCTATCACCACAACGAAACACTGTTCCACTTATTACCCCTTGCTATCAACCCTCTAGCACCTCTTGGTCCACCCTAACAGCTTAGCCATTCCTCTTCCCTGGTACTATGCTTAATAGTACAGATACCATCACTTCTTGTGGCTACCATTTTGAAATATCCAATCAAGAGCCACATGCCAAATTACCTACTTTCCCACCTCAATACTCACAGGCTTCTTCTTGTCTTCAGAAGGCACCTTGCGCTCTCTTGGAGACTCGCCTGGGGATTTGGGGTGTGGAGAACGTCGACCGGGAGAAACGGCAACTGAGGGGACTGGTGAGGTGTTAGGAAACAACTCAGGCCCACTCACTGCTGTGGCAAGAGGAAAAGAGGGATTTTACCCCCTTCTACACAACCCCTTCAAACGACCTTAAGAAATTTACAACTATTACAAAAGTTAACTAAAAATCAAGGAGTATGTAAAATAATTCACAGAAAGCACAGATTGGAAAATCAACATTTGTCCATCTCATAACAGAGTTTACAATCATTTCAGGAACTGGACTGATATCAGTGTCTGTAGTAATGAAAGGACATGGTTTCTTCACATACTGCACAATTAATTTATGGAACTCATTTCACATAAATTGTCAGCCAGGATTTATCCAGTATCAACACATTTGAAATATAAGGCTACAAATTAAAACCAGACTTGATAAAATAGAATACAACCACAAACATCAGTGAACCCAACATATTTTAAGTCCAATTAACAGATTGTCTCACCTGCCCATTAATTTGTAATTTAGAAAAGTGGGCAAATATTAATACAACATTAGACTGCATATTACAATAGACTTTTGCATCTTTCTATAACTGGAAGCTTGATTTTAAACTGGCTTTTGAAAAGAATCACATGAATCATTGCAGACTGCAGAGGAGTGGAATATAGGCTGTTCAGATACTACTGGACTCCAAGCCTTAATGGTTCCTGCTAGCACAGCTAATGGCCAGAAGTGTTGATGGCTTGCAACCCAACAGGTAGAGAACCACTCATTGTGGTGATAAATTATCTGGATCCCCATCAGTCTTTCTCATCAAAAACAATCTGATCATGTTAGTATTTAGACTCTCCAGCTGTGGTGCATCTGCTGTTGCATGACACTGACTGTCACTCATTCTCAGAGGATCATTACCCCTGCTACCTGACACTTGGTCCCTACAATATAGTGCAGCACTTCATACAGAACACTCAAACGCTCACAAGGCACCCCCTTCAATTACTAGTTTAAAAACTCACCATCTGTGTTGTGGTTCCTGGATAAGATCTGGAAAAGGAAAAGGAAGACTCTGTGCTCAGTAGCTGTCTAAATAGAACTGGATTCTCAACACAGATTGTTTGCTTGTACCTTGATATCACTTTTTCTTCAAAGCCTAAGGCCTTGACCATGACAGTAAAAAGATGGGACGATATGATACAATACAATTTCAGAATCCTCCTCTGTGAATACTTCTCTGTTCAAACCCATCCCCAGAGAAAGTCGGATTGGGTAAAGGATCTTCTCACATAAAAAGTAGAATATTATGGATTCCCCCAATGAATTTGGAATCCTGATTTCCCACATCTAATTTTCTAGATACAGGAAATATATGGTGAAACATTTCACCAAAACAGAATCTACCTATAGGCTGAAAGATAACAGCTCGTGTTGCTTTAAAAAAAAAAAAAAACTGAACTCAAGTATCTTATTTTTTTTTAAAAAAAAGACAAATGCAAAATCTAGTGAATTAAACTAGATCAGAATAATTAAGTTTTAGATCTACCTTTCAGAGGCTGTGGATCAGTAAAAAGGACCCCAAACTACATGTCAGAATAAGAAATCTAGTTTACAGGCCTACTGTCTTTTTGAGACCTATGATCTCTTAACTCTCCAGATACATTTTAAGATATTTTAAAATGTACCAAATATCCTGAAGAGATTAACCTATAAATAATGCTGCAAAACTTGCATGTTGTCATATCTAGGCTAATTTTGACCAATAGATGTTAGCTCACTAAGACCAGTCCCTGGATTCCATATTTGCTGCAAAGCCATATGGATACTAGTGTCTAGGTGACACTTAGCAGGCAAAAATAACTGAGAAAGAGAAGCATTTTAGAAAGGAGCTCATGCGCCAGGTTCAGATGGTCTCACCTCAAGGATGCTGCTGTCCACAGGGCTGGTGGTGCTGATCATATAGACGTTAGGGGTAGAAGTTGAGCGGTGTCGTTGTAGACGCCCATCACTATGAAGGCTGGGGAAATTGAAGGCATCTTGATTGATGGGTGAGCTACAAAGGAAAAGGAGGATAAGAGTTTTCACTTTCTAAATGAAAATTCTTAAGTATTAAGATTAGAGTTATTCATAATGTGAGTTCTTCTCCAGTTTTATTTGTATGAACACTTAATGCAACAGAACAAATATGGTTATGGATTAACATGTGCCTCCCCCTTGCAATTATCTACAGTCCCCTGGAAGTGCTTGTCTTTTTATCTGGGTAATTTCCAGATGTGTTGGTATAATGACTCCAAAGGATTGCTAATGGCTCTGCTGCTGTCCTAACACATGTTGACATTACTAGTGGAGTACAAATTAAGCATTGTTCTCTCTGGCTTCATAGTACTCCCTGGTAGAGAGTTCTAGTTCACCTGTCCCAATGCAGCTGTCCAATGAACAAGTATCTTACCTGACTGCTTGAGGGGTCATGAGTTTGTAGCTAGGCTGGATAAGGGATGTGAGGATATTGTCTTGACACAATTCATGGCTGTAAACACTACAAGGGAGAAAAATTGTCTTCAATACCAAACCAATGAGACCAATTTTTTATGGGCTGATCTTCACAACAGGTGAAAGGGAGGGATACTCACGGTTTGTGATGTGTAGCCAGGTCCACGCATACTGTAGGTACTTTGCTACTGCAATGTTCATGGAACTTGTAGCCACATGTTTGACATCGAAAGCCATGGAACATGAATTTAAGGCAGAAATCGCAAAAGGCCAAATTGAAATAGGTCTTGCGGACCTGTACAAAGAAATGGATTAGGAATATGAGAGGAAAAATGGAGGAGGAAGGTTTGGTTATCTGCCTGATGGTCAACAGTAGACAGTGAGGTTATCTGATGAGATTTGGAAAAATTATCCAAAGTCATATAAATTCAGAAACAAATCAGTTCAGGCTATCAAAGTCTTTCATTCTCTAGGCTCTGGTAATAGAATCCAGTGATTTTGCTGAACAGCAGAACAGCACAGGACCTTTGAGTTGCTGTAGTTGATCTCGGGGACAGAGAAAATTAAAGCATTTTTATAAGATGGGGAAACCTCCAGCCATGTCGCTGGTCTCCCATGTTCATCACTCCTGGCCAGCCAATAAGACACACAATCATCAGTGAGGGAGACTTTGGTCCAAGAATATCTGCAGGTCTGCAGATCCCCCATTCATTTTACACATTAGCCTGGAAAAGAACTATAGCACATAAGACTCGTAGTATGATTTTGCAGAGTTTTGCAGGACTCACAAAATTGTGCATAGTAAGAGGTACATTCTCCAGAACTTCTACAGAAAGCTCAGCCCCTTCCAGATTGACCAAGTCTGTCTCCCAATCTGTGATAGTTTTTCGCCTGCATAGAAGAAAATAGAAACAAGATACTAAGCACCATCTAACTTGGTGACCCCAAGCCTACGAATCGAACATTGCTTCCAATTCATGAAATCAAGGGGCAACATTACCCATTTTAGAGAGACCAATTTAAAATGTGTTCACATGTAGGTAAGTTCCATGTAGATCTCTAATATTAAGGTTGCAGATTTGGGAAACCAAAATATACAATCCTGAAATATTACCACACCACAGCAAAACTTAATGGTTAACAACCTTCAACAGGCAGTGAGGAAATAAGGATCTTTTTTCAACAATACTATAGCCCTTTTTCTACATTTGTGCCCCCTAATTATTCTCCACTCTATCTGCTTTTTCAAAATAGAATAGAATAGAATTATTTATTGGCCAAGTGTGATTGGACAGACAAGGAATTTGTCTTCGGGGCATAAGCTCTTCGTACATTTGTCTTCGTACATAAAAAATACATTCATCAAGAATCATAAGATATAACACTTGGTGATAGTCATAGGATACTAAAAAAGCAATCAAAATTATACTAGGAAACTAAATAAAACAATATAAAGCATAAAGATACAAGCAAGAAGGTTATAGTCATAAGTAGAAAGATGATAGGTAATAGGAAGGATGAGAATGATGAAGAAGCTCTGACCTTACTATGGAATACTGACAAATATTACACAACTTAGGAAAACAAAACATGCCAAACGATATGGCAGGCACAAGGATTTCAAATCCGATGAAATGTCCACATATCAAGTAATGTCCTTATACGGAGAAGCCCTCTCAAATGATAATGCCCATTTCGAGGATAGTTTATTGGAATAGGAACAGGCCTTAATTTGGGGAGAAGTAGGCTTCTTATTTCATGCCTATAAAACATGCTGGGACTTCCTATTGGGGGAGGCCGTATTGTTGGAGAAACAGGGTACAAACCAGAATCTCATGTCCTAATTAATGACAGCTGGAGATGGAGTTGCTACCAGTATGCAGACATTTGGTCCAGTGAGTAATTCCTTGTGAAAACATGTAAAACTTTGGAGTGTAAGATTTATTTGGAGTTTTGAGTTTGTTTGGAATTTGTTTCTAGATATTTATTTATGCTACTTATATGAGGAATGCTTGCAAAAACCACAGAGAGTGAAACATACTGAAGATGATCTGCCCAAGTGGCAGGAGACAGCTTTTTGGTCTATACACAACTAGCTCTGCTCATGTTTCCTCCAATTCCTTCTCATATCAACTTCCTCATTGGAATTACTTACCCATCACCCCTTTTTCTGTAAACAACACAGCAGTCCTGGTTAAGTCCACGCACTTTCAGGGCCTTGTCTAGGGAGTCATATACAGTCATACCTGGCCGGACAGTGACCTAGAAGGAAGCAGCAGAGTAGTCATGTGATCAAGGTAGCGTGTAGGGTCATGTTGTCAAATTGATCCTTCTATTCCTATTTCCCATCGAGGTTCTATCTGGGTTTTAAACTCTATCTCCTGTTCCTTGATCCCTACAATATAGATCTCAGCCTACTGGTCATCTGAACAAGAGTAGAAACCACAATCCTAAATAATGCTGCTAAAATGAAATCCATCGTGGTTCACTGAAGCAGGAGAGAATCCTGGCACAGAATGACTAATACATTGATTAGGCCAACAGTTGCAAAGGATCCTATAGGAATTGGATTATCTTTCTGTTAGGATTCAGATCTGAATAAGATGGAAACTATTGTACATTGATTGCTATGGTACATAATTGCAGTAAAGAAAGACTCATATAGAGAAATGGTGGCCTTCCTGATCTTATCCGACCTCTTGGCAGTATTCACTGCCACTAATCATGGTGTATTCTTGGACTGCCTTCTTGGCATGGTTTGAAAGTGGAAGACAGAGTTTTATAGTGGTTCCACACAATTCTGAGCACATAGTTCCACACAGTAATTAAGAGGGAGGAGTGGCTACACAAGGCCCAGCTATCTGCTCCATGTTATTTAACATCTCTATCAGAAGTCACCCATCATTTTTGGAAGGTTGGGCAAAGATCCAGTGATTGGACCAAAGTCACCAAGCCAGCTTTCATGCCTATGGGAAGACTAGAACTTATGGCCTCCCAGTTTCTACCTGGGCACCTTAGCCACTATGGATTCTGAAGATTAAAGTTGAACGAGGAGGAAATTGGTAGGATTAGGTGTGGGTGGAGTGTAACAAAGCTGCTCTTATCAAGTTTTTTTTTCTGTGCAGGCCAAAAAAAAAAAAATGACACTTATAAATCTCCAGCCTAGATTAAGTCACAGATGTAATGGAGATCCTTAGCTGATGTTTGGAAAGGTTGTGCATGAGCCTAAACAAGCAGAAATTGAATCCTAACAGGATGGAGACACTTTGTTTACAGTTACTCTGGCTTGATCATGGCTCTTATGTTGAGCTTGGTTGCATTTTTCTTGAAGAATGTCTATGACGTGAGTGTCCTCCAGCACCGATGAATTCTGCCTGATCAGCAGGTTGTGACCAGAAGAGCTCCTGCTCAAGTTCAGATGACTAACCAGAACCCACGCTTGATCAAATTTTAAAATGAAATTTCAAAGGCAAAATTCACAGCTTGAAATTTTAGCAAATTTTATACTAATTTTGGTCCAGGTTTGATTGTGATGGGATTGGGAACTCTTCTGTCTCCCTATCCAATAAAAGCAACCTCAGTTCCCTTTCAATACAGATAAAAATGTAATCATCCTTGTGTTGAGTCTGGTTCAGCATTCATTAGAATTACTTAAGAGCTTATTTTTCTAAATTTTAAACTGATTACGAATAACAAAAATAAACTGCCGTTGTTTTAGAACTATCATAAAATTAAACAAAAGCTGATTTTCAAAAAAACAAAAACAAAACAGAACAAAGCAATTGATTCATTATAAAAGAAACCAGCAAGATTTACTTTCAATTCTAACTTGCAAACAATAGGATCTACATATATTTATTACCACATATGTCCTCCTTTGTCTCTTTCACTCTTCCTCTTTGAGATTTTCCTTCTCTCCCTTTCTGTCTGCTATTCTCTCATTCTCTACCTCCATATTTTTTTCCTTTCCTTAAAGAAGGTAAACAAACATAAAAAGAGTAGGGATTTTACTGGGCTAAAGCACAGCCCACTTTTGATGAGGGGGAGAGAGGGCACAACTCATCATTTTCATGCAGACATAGAAAACCTGAGACTCCCAATTGTTGTTGGACTCCATCATTCCCAGTGAGCCAGGCCAGAGAGAGTGGAAGTTGTAGTCCAAAACAGCTGGAAAGTGAGAGGATCTTGTATCCCTCCCTTACAGGAAACCAAGCATTTTAACCAAAAGGAAGCACCAGATCCTTTGCCAACTCACCACTGTTCGCTGTTGGTTGGGAAGATCCACCTTAATAGTGCTCCGATTCTCAGCCATGGCCCTCCTTCCTAATTTTTTCCTGCAAGAAGCAATCACCGTTGTCAGGCTACCCGAGAAAGGTAGGATGTCCTCACTGCTACCCCCATTTGAAGGGTCTCGATCTGGAGAAGGTGAGGAGAAGCCATTGGAGAGAGAGTCGGAGGAGTGTAGGTTGCGCCTCATGCAGGTAATTCTGAGGAAGAAAAAAAGACAACAGACCCAAATGGATATTGGAGACGCGCTTTCATCTGTGTGCATGACCTACAATACTACAGAACATGTCTAATCTCTCCGGCTGGCAATAATTTGTTTGCGCCTTCTTGATTGAAAGAGCCAAATCAAATAAAACTTGTTTTAATCTCAATCTCAGTTTCATACATAGGCACACACACATATGGGATAACTGAACCACATCTGGAGCAAAACCACAAGTAAACCGCCCAACAGGAAATTTGACTGAAGTATTATTATACATTCCTCCCATTCCTGTGGAGAATGGAGATCATAAAGACCAGAGAAGAGAGAAGGCAGTGCATATCTCAACCTCTTCACCAGTGAGGTTTCTGCCTTGTTACCTCTGGTCAGCTAAGAAACAAATCAGGAAGCATTTCAAACTTTTTTATGGATAACGGATGCTTCAAAGGGAATTATCATTGTATAGTCAGATGTTAATAATTCCAAATAGACTAAGACAGAGTTCTCCAAACTTGGCAACTTTAAGAGTTGTGGACTCCAGCCAGCATAGCTGGAGAATTCTGGGAGTTGAAGTCCACAAGTCTTAAAATTGCCAAGTTTGGAGACCTCTTGACTAAGACATAGTGCTTGTTCTTTCCAGATAAAGTTGGAGACTAACTTTTTCTGAAAACCCAGAGCACCTTATAAATCAGTGTAGACTGAGCTGGATGAATCGATAATCTGAGTAAATGTAATGCAGCAGTTGATGCCCTTACGCTCCCTAATTGACATATTCTATGAATATTCATCACATCAGAGTGAGTTCTAAATTACTATTATGAGGATATGCTTTAAAAATTAGGGAGTGCTGCCCCATTGTTATGAATGTAGATGTACCACTCAGCGGTATCAGCTAAAGGATCTCTTCTGGTCTGCTCTTCACAGACAGTTATGGTTTATTGATGTTAAGATGTAGTGTAAGGGTCTCCAGTTGTTTTGGGACTGTGAGGACATTTGGAATTTATTTTAAATTTATTAGAATGTTTAAAAACTAAAGAATCAACAGAACAAAAAAAAAAAAAAATAGAATTATGACTTCTGTCCTTTTCACCAAGTAGTTACCATCTTACTCTTTCTCCTCCTCTCTTTTTCTGTCATCCCCTTCCTTTATAGTCCCAAATCCATAAATGTTTGTGAGGTCATTTGGAAAGTTGAAAGTATGTTAGAATCATCCTTATAAATTAGTTTGGGCAGTAGCTAAGGAATACAGTATATCTGAAGGAATACTTGCCCCCGGATATCATGCCAGGGACCAAGAGGTTGTAGAATGTACTTGGAAGTCTTTACTCACAGCAACTAAAATAGTCCTCTGCTTATGACCGGTAACTTCATGACCATTCAAAGTTACAAAGGACCTCCTCTACAGGTACAAGACCCAGTTCCAAAGTTTAAATCCTCCACCATAGTCATGTGACTGCAGGTCGGGCGCTCGGCAACTGGCCTGCATTTATAGCAGTTTATGGCATTTTGCAGTCATATGACCATGTTTTATGTTTTTGCCAACAACTGTTATTTATGTCGTTTTCAGCAAAGACAACCCATAACGAATAATGGGCTTGCTTTACGACTGTGGGAGTCACGGCTGCAAAGAAGATCATAAAATTGGTTGGGCGACCCACTTCATGACTGTTATGACCGATGACTATAATGGGACGGTTCCATTACAGTCATAAGTCAAACACTACCTGTATAGACAGAACGTTTGCAGCTGTGGTAGAACAAGAGACAATCTAGGTCAGGGGTGTCAAACTCGAGGCCTGCGGGCCGGATGCATCACGTGCTGGCCCCACCCCCGCCCGGTTTAGCGAAGGGTGAGGGGAAGTCCCGATATGTCATGTGACGCCACCGTGACAACCTGAGTTTGACACCCCTGGTCTAGATCAATCACTTCCTCTGGGCTATTAGTAATTTCTCATCCCCAAGGAACAATGGGAAGAAGCTTCACAAAAAAAATTAGGACTAGTCTATAAGTATTGACAAATTGCACGTTTGAATATGACAGATGTCAGAGAAGTCAAATCCTCTTGCATAAAGAGATTGCATGTTATACAAACTGGTCTACTAAACTACTACCTCACTAAGTATTGATCTACTTTTACAAGACAACCGATCCTTTAATTCATAAGTCCCTTTCTTTTACCCTCCAGATCAGGGCTGTCAAACTCCTGGCCCGTGGGCTGGATGCCTCAGGTGCTGGCCACGCCCATGCCCAGTTTAGCGAAGGGGGGGAAAGTCCTGATACATCACGTGACACCTCCATGACGATGTGAGTTTGACACCCCTGCTCCAGACCTTTGATTACATCTCTTATCATCACTAACCATGCCAGCTAAGGCTGAAAAGAACTGGAGTTGGGGGAGGATGCCATACAGCACATTAGAAAGCCTATCTATCAAGATCCATTTGCGGTTTGCCTGATTAAATGGGAGAATAATGGCTCTGAGGTCACCCCCAGCACATTAACAATTGTGTGATAAACTGACAGTGTTTAATTAAGTGATATTGTTTTCCTCTAGGAGAAAATGTTGTGGGTGGTCACACAGATGTATAGAACGGAGAGCTTGAATAACATATATATAAAGATAACAAGGAGACAGCAACATAGTCAGACTTTAAGCAGCTTTGGTAAAATGAAGATATACCCTGCTACAACCACTACTCAAATTCCAAGTAGAAATTGCTCCTCAGCACAAAGAAATTCAAATTTCAATTGCAGTAGACACTCTGTATTTCTGTGTATTAAATTTATGATGTGTGTGCATACATATATTGCTCTTTATAGACACGTTTACCATATTTATAGCTCACTTGCACTCAGTCAAACTGGTCCATAGGGAGCAGCATACAGAAATAAATGAGGGTTAATTCTATCTCAGGTCACAAAATTAGACTCTCAGGGGTAAATGCAATGTCCCCGCTACTCTTTATGCAAGAGTTTTCTGTCAGCAATTAATTTGCATCAGCTCTAGGGACTTGTTCCTGGTTAAAGCCTAACTCTCAGTAGCTGCTTTCGCTAGATGAAAATTTTCTGCTGTTAAATCGTTCTCTAATGACGTGGTAGGCATATCCATAAGAAGAAACAAATGAGCAGTTTTGTCACTCAAGTCCATGTTAATCATAGGTATTATAAGCAGCAAATTACTACCTCAAAGTAGAAAAGCAAGACAAGGCATGTGAATGGAAAGGGTAATTACAAGACTCACCTAAATTGAGAGGAAACTGGCTATAGGATAAATGTCCCTTTAGTAGCTCTTCTTCAATCTGTTTGTAATCAATAATCACAATCATTTTTTTTCTATTAAAACCAATTAAGGGAAGTTTACAATCAGTTTAGAGTTTACAAAATCCATCCTCAATGCAAAATAAAGATCCTCAGCATATCCATCAACAATTCTGCAACCTGATAACCTGCAGTTATCAACTCTTACATTCCCTGTGGGTATCCTCAAAGTTAAGAGATATTGGAAACCCATCTGGAAAGTTACAGATTTTTCACCCCAATTTAAAAGCAAAGGGGTCCATTAGAGAAGAAACAGCCTTGCAGATTTCAGATATACCCCAATATTTCATATCTGATAGCAGAAAGGAGCAAAGTTGCACTGCACCTGTCAATCAAGCCAAGTCTCTTGCTTAGACACAGCTGCGTCTGGAGTGGAGGCAGATCTTTGTACCAATTTTTTTTCCTTATTAAAAGGAAACAAGAGCTGGAGTGAAGGTAAGATCGTTCACAAAGATCTCTTCAGTGTTGAAATGCAGATACTGCAAACAGAATAGCAGCCTAAGTTAAACTCACTTGCTGATTGATTAATCACTGGTTTTTATTTTATCTTCTCAATCCTTCTCAGTAGAATACTGATAGAATACTGTTGATCCATACAGATATCTTCTTTTTCCCCAACCAAACATCAAATGAATATCCACTTGTTTGAGGGCAAGTATGGAATCTCAAGCAACCAAATCCTTTGATGTCACTCACTCTTTAAACAACAGTCCAGTTAGAAGAAGCCATTTTCATTTGGCTTCCACGGATGCCATTTGTATTTTTAACCTTGCAGAATCTTGGACCTATATTTTATTTCTCAAATTAGGGGCTTCTTTCTCAGCATTTTTACAGTGAGTAATACATTTCTTAAAAATTCTAGTCGCCCAAGCAAAGCAAGCAGCTGACTCAGGTGAAAGCTCCATGAAAGCCCAATTCCAACTAACTATTCATGCATACTGAAATGCCCTCAAGCACATGTTCCTCACTGCAAGAAAACTGGCCTAGCAAAACTGTTGTGTTTTGGATAGCCATTAAAACCTGGTTATTCAAAAGCATTTGAGAAATAGATTCGGGATGAGAAGGCTTCTCCCTGCTATAGGGCTGGAAGTTATTGACTGCATCTTTGGTCCTGCTGTTTTGTTCTGCTATTTGTTGGCTGTTATTTCTATTCAAATGTTTGCATTAACATTTAAGGCACTTAGAGCCTTGTTTGGACTAGAGTACCATTTAAACGGTAGAAAATAATAATAATAATCTAGACTTGTGGACTTCAACTCCCAGAATTCCTCCTCCAGTCATGTTAGCTCAGGAATTCTGGGAGTTGAAGTCCACAAGTCTTAAACTTGCCAAGTTTGAAGACCCTTGATCCAGAACAGGGCCCCACGGACTGACAGAAGCACCGCGAGGACTTCTACTCTTCATCAAATTGTCTTGGGGCCACATTTAACCAAAGGTCCTGCCTTGTACCTTCTTAGCAGGTACAAGGGACTGTTCTACTTACTTTCCCCACTAAGCGGAAATTCTTCAAACTAGCACTTCTTTGACGGGCAGGAGCAGGAAGATACCCCCGGGGCAGCTGTTGTCTTTTTTTTTTTTTAAAATCTAAGGTATCTCCATCCTGAGAACCTTGCAGGATAGAGGTCTCCAACCTTGGCAACTTTAAGACTTGTGGACTTCAACTTCCAGAATTCTCCAGCCAGCTCTGCTGGCTGGAGAATTCTGGGAGTTGAAGTCCACAAGTCTTAAAATTGCCAAGGTTGGAGACCTCTGCTGCAGGAGACTTGTCCGGGCTCTCTTGGTTCCACAGTTGAGGCTCAGACTGACTTTTAGGGAAAGGAATCCACGACAAGGTGGGCGGGGAAGATTTGCGGAAGAGAAAAATCCACCGACCTGTAAATGGAACCAGAGCCGCAGGCCAAATCCAGGCCGGTTCGGCAGCATTCCCGAGGTACGGAGGCTAGTTTACCAGCGGATCGTTTGGACTCTTGGCTCGAACTGCTGGCCCAGGACCCGCCACACCTTTTCCAGCGCGGCTTGCTCGATCCCGTTCCCCCAAATGCAACCGAACCCAGGAAGCGCCCCCCCTCCCGTTCACCTGCTCAAGCCCGAGAAGCTCCTTCGGCTAACGGGAAAAGGGCCTCCGGGGCATGTACAACAGATTCCCCCGCCCACAAAAGCGATCCTAAGGCGAGGAGTGGGCGGGGGTCCATCAGAGGCGCTGGGAAAGGGACCGACGGAGTGAACTGAAGCACCTCCAGTTCGTATCAGGGCTCCTACTTACACGGGAAGATACCATAACTCGGAGGGGGGGAGAGAGAAGTGGGTGAACCCGACTTACCTCCGTCCAGAATGACACGGGGGAAACCATTGTACATGACCGAAGGGGCACGCTCCAGCCGTTTACCCGCCCACTGGTCTACCACCGAGGGGTGGAGCCGAACCAGGCGAGCGGAATGAAAGAAAATGTAAAAGAAGGACCAACTCTCCCCCCTCCCCCTTCCTACCTGTCAGAGAGAAAAATCCACCATCTTGTATGAACGGCTCCGAAGGGGCGTGGCCAACGAACGGACGTCACAATGAAGGGAAGGAATCTCCCCGCTCAAGGAAAGAGTTTTTAACTCCTTCTGTGCCTTACGCAGAAGGGAAGGTGTCGAGCAGAAGGCGCGCTAGGCTGGAGAAAAGAAGACCGAAGGCATCTGAGGAGAAAACCAGAAGTGGTTGGGCAGCCCCCGGTTTCTCAGAAGCTTGAGTAAAACAGCGTTAATCATAATAAATACTGTGTTTCTAAATTAAAGGTTACACTGTACGCATGCTCACATCAGACTTTTCCGAAACGAGTCTCTTCAGCATTACAGTAGCACTTCATTTGTTACACGTTTGTTGCAAAAATTGCTCAAAGCCGGCTGGGATCTCCTAAATAAGGCTGGCAGAACTGAGCTACACAAATCCAGACGATTACTAGATGGATGGTAAAGGGATTCGGATTTTCCTTTCTCTCTGTGCTTCCTGAAATTGCAGGTACTTGAAAGTGAAGTTCTCCCGTCTGTAACTCAACAGAATCTGATGGGAGTGAATAAAATCACCTGATTTCTTCAGGGGGCGTGCATAAGCGCACCAACGTGCCTACCGTCCCTGTCCTATTGTTTCTCTTATTCTTCTTTTATTTTTCTTATATGTACCATTTCATGTATTCACAACTATGTATACACTTATACTTATTATCTTGTAAACAATTGGCAAATCAAATAAATAAAAATAAATAAATAAATAAATCTCTTGCAAGGTGGTAAACTAAATATCAAAGGGAGGAATTCTAATACAGTCCTTTAAAAAAAATAAATTCCTGACGTACCAGCAGTTTGGAAAAATTCTATCTTATAGTTCTGCATTTGTAGCTCAAGATCCAATACAGACACGGAGTGGGTCTATTTTGATACCTAAGAAATGGGTTCTGGTAATTTAAGAGGAGACAATTACTTGCTCTATTGATAATGGCAGTGTTCACACAACAGACCTAATCCAGGCTTAGTAAATGATTTTAGTTAAGGTAAATCCCAATTTCATTTGGCTTAAGGCATTACTAAAGACTGAGTCTCAGTGATATGAATATGCATGGCTGGAGATTTTGTCTCAACAGGGCATAAGATACTTGCCATTGACTTTTTTTCCTTCCTAGTTTATATATTTCTCAAGTTAATATCCTATAACTCTGAGGTTACTGTGGTGGTCCCACATCTAAGTGCTACACTGTGATTTGGAAACAGCCAAACCTGACCAGGTGCTGCCACCTGGTTGAGTATACAGACACAGAAAATTCATTAAGTAAGTTATGTGAATGTAGCCAGTGACATTAAAGCTGGGGCTTCAGATATCCATGCAAAACCAGGCCAAAGCAACACTGTTCCAGCAAGTGTTTGTCTCTTAGGATGCTGCTGGTACAGGAGGGTTTTTATTGTTGACTGCTATTTATAAATGTTGTAATGCATTTTGTAAAACCTTCTTGTACTCTAGAGTTTGTTAGGATTGAGATGAGCTATCAATATTGTGAAATAAAAAGGTGTGTGTGTGTGTGTGTGTGTGTGTGTGTAGTGGCCAAAAAGTACTCTGGAATTGTTTATTCTCAGACACAGACACACTTGGCTGAGAATAAACAATTCCAGAGTATTTTTTGGCCACTATTGTACCATAGAATGAGTAGGCCGATTCATACTCCATTATCTGCCCCCACACACAGTACAGGTAATCCTCAACTTACAACTATTTAGTGATTGCTCAAAGTTACAGTGGCACTGAAAAAGGTGACTTTTAACCATTTTTCACACAGCCATTGCAGCACCTCCATAGTAACGTAGTCAAAATTCAGACACTGGATAACTCGTATGTATTTATGATCTTTGCTGTGTCCCGGGGTCATGTGATCACCTTTTGTGACGTTTTGGCAAGCAAAGTCAACGGGGAAGCCAGATTCACTTAACAACTTTGTTAATAACTTCAGTGTTTCACTTAACTGTGGCACGAAATGGCATGGGGCAAAATTCACTTAATAACTGTCTTGTTGAGCAACAGAAATTTGGAGCTCAATTGTGGTTGTAAGTCAAAGGACTACCTATATAATGAAGCAAATGACAAGGACAAATATTTCAGCAACTTAGCCAAGCTTCATTACTGGGCGTTCCTTTTGTTAAAAAAAAAAAATAGCCATGAAACTGGGAGGAAAATACAAGCTACCCATTTACAGCTATGACATTCCACAAATAGATTAAAAACAATCAAAACTAAAAGCAGAACACATCCATTCCAAAGAAAATCAGTCTTCCCAAAATGTCAGTAGAGAGCCAGAGTCCTCTCTAACTTTCCCCCAAGAAAGAAAGGATATATAGAATAGCTCAGAAAGAAGATAAAATAATGATTTCCTCTCAAACTTGACTTTTTATAAGGGTCCCAGTGTGATAAATGAGAGAAGGTGATTAAAAAAAACATGGCTCTGGTGCAGTGGTGGGATTCAATTTTTTTTACTACCGGTTCTGTGGGTGTGGCTTGGTGGGCGTGGCATGGCTTGGTGGGCGTGGCTTGGTGGGCATGGCAGGGGAAGGATACTGCAAAATCCCATTCCCTCCCCACCCTGCTAGCCTGCTTTCCAGCTCCGTTTTCTTGTGCAGGGCAACAAAAGAAGATCCAGCCAATCAGCTGGGATTCGGGAGCCTGTGAATAGATGGGGGCGGGGCCAGTCAGAAGTGGTATTTGCCAGGTCTCTGCACTACTCAAAATTTCCACTACCGGTTCTCCAGAACTGGTCAGAACCTGCGGAATGCCACCTCTGCTCTGGTGGCATATATCAATATTTTGTTAGATCCAGCTACAGCAAATAATCTTTTGGACCTGATAGACATATTAGTAGACCATCGAGCAGACCAGCCATGGATGATCTTAAGGATTGATGAGGAACGTGGAGAAGGAGACTATTCACAAAATGTGCAGCTATCAGAAGACAAACTTTCCAGATATTGATTGACTTTGAAGTTATTACATGTTTCCAGCCCTGATTCCTAATAAACTGTAATTAAGATTCATAATTCCCAGTCTTCCAAAGGCTTAGGTGACCCTTTCCTTCTTGGAACTTAAAATCCTTAAACTCAATACTGTAAAGGTTTTGTCATCCATGGGGTGTGGTCACTGAAGGTGGAACTCTTGATCTATATCAGTCTCTTCCAGACTGCTGCTGCTTAAATATGTTGTGGCTGCATCTCTCAGACAGAAGTAGTGCATCCCAAGCCAACCAATCAGATTGGATTGGATTGAATGCATTACTAAAACAAGGAACTATGTGAGTACAAAAGGAGACACACATTTGCATAGAAATTGGTGTAAAACTATAAAGAGTGTAGGTGTGTGTCTGTACTGTCTTCTGCCTAAGTATTGTTGGTGAATAACTCCAAGACCTTTGCCTTCCCTTCTTACAGATCTTTACTTTTCAAGTGAACGTGCACAGCTTGTACAAAAGCTGCCTTTTGTACAAAAGGGACACAGCCATTTGTGCAGTTTAATCAACATGGACACAACCATCTTGCTCAGCTGTTCCTGGAAGGAGTGGGAACAGTAAGCAAACAGAGCATATTGTTCGTGAGGGTTGTTCCTCAAAGTAACATTTGAATACCAGAACAACTGTTTAGACTTTTCAGGTTGCACAATAGGGTCGTCCCCCCTCCCCCCAAGCTCATAAAAATGTCTCCAAGTATCTTCTTTTAAGTTTTTGAAATTTGCAATATTTTGATGGCTGTGAAAACAAACAAACAAACAAACAAGGGAGATGAATGACTGAGCAATGAGATTCTTAGCTTCTTGCCAGGCTCTAAAAGCCAGCTGCTGATCTCATAGATGGTGAAAATAGCTTGAAAAATGTGTTGTCCTTTGGACCATCTTAAGGTGCACCTCTAAATGAGGTTGCTGTATGCTTAAATTAGTAATTGACATTATTACATCCTTCATAAACACACCGAAGTATAAGTATGATATAGAATGCTATTTGCTTCTCTGTGTCTAGGCAGTTGTACACAGAGCAAAATATAGCCAATTATATTTACCTATTGTTGTTCTTGTTGGCGCCAAGAAAAAACACATTAGAATCAGTCACAGCATCTAAGCGCCAGGTTCAATATTATGAAAATATAGTGGCTAATTCTGGAGGAAGTTGCACATCAATCAGAATAGAGCTGGAAGGGATCTTGGAGGTCTTCTAGTCCACCCCCCTGCTCAAGCAGGAGACCCTATACCATTTCAGACAAGTGACTGTCCAGTCTTTTCTTTAAAACCTCCAGTGATGAAGCACCTACAACATCTGAAGGCAAGCTGTTCTACTGGATAACTGATTTCACTGTTATAAATTTTCTCCTTGGTTCTAGGTTCCTTATTTCCTTTATTAGTTTCCATCCATTGCTTCTTGTTTTGCCTTCTGGTGCTTTGGAAAATGGCAGTGGTGGAAAGTAGTAAGCAGCAGAAAACTTGCTTGGCCTTTCTAGAGTCAGGATTGATTCTATCCCCGTTCTTCCATCTAATATCAGGTTAACACGTTTTGCTAAATCGGGTTTGTTGACTTGTTCACAGTAGGCTGAGCTCATGGTAAAGTACTATCAAATAAATCACAGTACAGCTTTGAGCAATGTTTGCATACAACTGAAGATATCCCTGGATCTACTTGGCTACTTTAACCTTCTGGAGGGCCTTTATAAAGAAGTGAAACTTCTTCAGGTCATCACTGGAGATACTATTTGAGTTATGGTGGCTCTCCCAGAGATATTTTTAATTGACAAAAGTACTTGACTTCTTCTCACTGGATGGAAACTTAGATCTTCTGTATCAAAGGGTAAAAAGGAGGAAGAGGATCCAGTGTAGTTCTTTGGACTCTTATTTGCAGTTCAGTATGAGGCTGAAACCCAGCTTTCCTGTCCAACTTGCTTCCAACACTTCAAATGATGCAATGGCTGACCTCAGTGTCTTTCTTCCTCTTCTGACTTACTGGTTGTGAAGACCACAGAAACATTTCATCATGGCGAGTCCCCAGCTTTTGGGCTGTAAGGGGGACAGACTGGGTTAATAGACTTGTGGATTCCCTCTGAATCCTGTTTGCACCTGTATATCCTGAAGTCCTGTTTGACTTGGAAAAAAGTTTTGATTGGGTGGGGGGGGCAAGGGAGAAAGCAGAGGTAGAGACTATTTAGAAGACATTATAATATTTTCCAGTATGCCTCTCTAAAGATCAATTCATTTTCACAGAAATGTGCAGATGGCCCCAATCTATGACTTGAATAGGAAAATTGTGAATAGCAATAGCAGTAGCACTTAGACTTATATACCACTTCACAGTGCTTTATAGCCTTCTCTTAGTGGTTTATAGAGTCAGTATATCGCCCCCAGCAATCTGGGTCCTCATTTAATGACCTCAGAAGGATGGAAGGCTGAGTCATCCTTGAGCTGGTGAAGATCGAACTCCTGGCAGTGTGCAGAGTCAGCCTGCAATACTGCATTCTAACCACTGGGCCATCAAAACTCATGCTTCAAGCAATAAAGGATTATCTTCCACTCACTCTGTCCCTTATATCAAAAGTGTAATGCAATAGATATGATATTCTGATACTGGGTGGATATTGATCCGGAGCATCTGCTGAACTTTATTGACCAAGTGTGATTGGACACACAAGGAATTTGTCTTGGTATAAATACTCTCAGTATACATAAAAGAAAAGATACATTCATCAGGAGTCGAGAATCATAAGGTACGACACTTAATGATAGTCATAGGGTACAATAAGCAATCAATCATACTAGGAAAGAGTCAATATAAATTGTAAGTATACTAGCAACAAAGTTACAGTCATACAGTCACAAATGGAAGGGGATGGGTGATGAGGAGTGATGACAAGATTAACAGTAATAGTAGTGGAGACTTTGTAATAGTTGAACAGGGTTGAGGGAATTATTTATTTAGCAGAGTGATGGCTTTCAGGAAAAAACTGTTCTTGTGTCTAGTTGTTCTGGTGTGCAGTGCTCTATAGCAGGGGTCCCCAACCACCGGGCCGCGGACCGGTACCGGGCCGTGGAGCACTCTCTACCGGGCCGCAAAGAATTTTTTTTAAAAAAAATGGCGGCTTTCTTCACCTTCGGTGAATGCTGCTGGGATCGGGGATCAAGGACACAAATGAAAGAAGGGGAGGAGGAAGCAACTGAAGCCTGTCCTTCTCTCTGGGTCAGCTCTCTCAGTCGCTCTCTCGCTCCTCCACCAGCCCAGGAAGAAACTGCTTCAAAGAGGGGGCTTTCCTGTCGCCGTAGCGCCTCCAAGCGCCCGTTTCTCCCCACCCCCACCCGCTGCTCGCCCGCCCGCCCGCTGGTTCAACCCAGTGCTCTGTTCTGCCTGCCTGCCTGCCTGCCTTCGTTAATGGTTGAATCGGAACAGCTTCGGCTGAGTAAAAGAGGCGAATAGTTATTATTCTCAGCCAAGCTGCTCCCAAACAACCAGAAACTAAGGCAGGCAGGCAGGCAGGCAGAACGGACACTGTGGATTGAAGACGCGCGCGGCGGGCGGGCGGGTGGGGGGTGAAACGGCGCTTTGGAATAGCTGCGGCGACAGAAAAGCCCCCGCTCTTTGAAGCAGTTTCTTCCTGGGCTGGTGGAGCAGCGAGAGCGAAGCCTCCTCTTCTCTTCCCCACCCCCGGTCCTTGCAAAATTTTTTCTGCTTGAAACCGGTCCCTGGTACAAAAAAGGTTGGGGACCACTGCTCTATAGCATTGTTTTGAAGGTAGGAGTTGAAACAGTTTATGTCTGGGATGTGAGGGGTCTCTAAATATTTTCACAGCCCTCTTTTTGACTCATAAAGTTTACAGGTCCTCGATTGAAGGCAGGTTGGTAGTAATTGTTTTTTCTGCAGTCCTAATTACCCTCTGAAGTCTGTGTCTGTCCTGTTGGGTTGTACAACCAAACCAGACAATTATAGAGGTGCAGATGACAGACTCAATCATTTCTCTGTAGAAGTGCTCCAATGTGTGGTTCTCAGTGATTTATGCAATACAAGTCTAATGTTGCTGGCTGGTGATTTCATGCCAAGGAGCTTTTCATGCATTTTTTAGTTCTCCCAAGTTGAAGTATTGCAAAGTATATAATTGTAATATACTGTACATATATGAACTAAAATTCTTTACAAGGGTGATTGTGGGTGGAATAGGAGTGAGAATCTGGAGTCCAATCTTCCATCATGGTTTGGAGATCTTTATATGTTCTCAGACAATTCTTGTTTGCAGAATTGAAGTGGTGGTGACAGCCCTCAAGATCTTCTCCTGAATTGAATCTCTGTTCCCATTTCAGCTCATTTCCCCAGGGGTTGCTAAAAGCAACAGAAAGGAAGTGGTAACTTTCTAGATGGACAACGGACAATGCGTGAATTTACAGGATCCTAGTTCCAACTGAGCTGTCCAAAGTATAAGGGAAAAGACAGCATCCTCTAAATTCTGGATCACCTATCTGCCTTTGGGAAAAGCTATGATGAGAAATGGTATGTGGATGTTCCTTGGCCCAATATGTAAAGGCAAAGCCCCAGCTTTACCCATCCAGTGTGCCCAATACACATAATACACTACATTGCTATATAATAGTTACCATAGAGCAGTGGTGGGATTCCATTTTTTTTTACTACCGGTTCTATGGGCGTGGTTTGGTGGGCATGGTGTGATTTGGTGGGCGTGGCAGGGGAAGGATACTACAAAATCTCCATTCCCTCCCCACTCCAGGGGAAGGTTACTGCAAAATCCCCATTCCCTCCCCAGCTCACTAACCTGCTTTCCAGCTCCATTCTCCTGTGCAAGGCAACAAAAGAAGAGACAGCCAATCAGCTGCGACTCGGGAGGCAGAGAATAGATGGGGGCGGGGCCAGTCAGAGGTGGTATTTGCCGGTTCTCCGAACTACTCAAAATTTCCGCTACCGGTTCTGTAGAACCGGTCAGAACCTGATGAATACCACCTCTGCCATAGAGGCAACAAGACAGCTTTCCAGAGGCATATTTTCTCAATGTTGTTGTTATTTCCAGACCGTAACTGAGATATCGCTATTAACCTTTGTGAGTGTGACTCATTTCATGAACGAGATACCACCATTGCTTCTTGGAGCAGTGAACTAGAGAATATCAACAAGAGTGAAGTTCCAGCCCAAGACCTATTCACTATGACGTGGCCCCCACATGTTGCAAAGGCTCAATTACCTGGACTACAATTCCTGAGAAGTTTACAACTGAAGACACAACACCCAGACGAAGGAACAACCTGTGTCTCTGAGAAGGGATACCCAGGAGATGAAACCCAAGAATGTGAAGGTGCCCCCTAAGACCTCAGCACACGGACTGTTTTGTCAGGAAGCACCCTATTGTTTCTCCTGTCATACGCTGCCATCACTGCAGAAGTGAAACCTAAGAGAGAAATGGTGGCGGAAGAATGAAGGTAGGGCCTGGGATGGAGGTGTCTATTGTGATCTCTCCTTGAAGGTCACTATGAAGAACCTGTCAATCAAAGCAAGTTCTAGACATTGGAAACCCATCCTGGGCAGCAGTGAATTGGTGGCTAGTAGCTTTGCTGTTCTGAAGGAATGTGTTTGCTTAGATTCTGTACCTCAGGGTTTTTTGTTTTTTTCATACTTTTACTGTGAGGGCAAATTCCCCTTTAGAAGTTGTGAGTGAAAAACCCACCAGCTTCCTAAAGAGCCTCTCTCACAATATCTGCCTCTGAAGGACTGGAAGTTGTTTCCCTTTTTATAATGCAAGATAACGGGGTGAGGTGGGGAGCCTTAGCTCTCCTCCTCACACTGGGCAGTAAAGACAATTTCATAAAATGGTCAAATATTTTTTAAAGCAAAATCTAGATTATTTGTGCATGGAGATTCGGAGAAGAAGATTGCTGGATCCATTGGAAATGCCCACATGTGGCAGAGTGAGTCATCCATTCATTTTTCTCCTAGGTTCCTTACACTTTGATTTCATTTACACATGCTACATGGTTCAGTGGTTAAAGATGCTGAGCTCATCCCCTTAAAAGCTGACAGCCTGGATTTGAGTCTCAAGTTCCGTGTGACGGGGTGAGCTTCTATTACTTACCCCAGTTTCTGCCCACCTAGCAATTCAAAAATATGCAAATAGCAATAGCACTTAGACTTATATACCGCTTTATAGTGTTTTCCAGCCCTCTCTAAGCGGTTTACAGAGTCAGCCTATTGCCCCCAACAGTCTGGGTCCTCATTTTACCCACCTCAGGATGGAAGGCTGAGTCAACCTGGAGCCTGGTGGGATTTGAACTGCCAAATTGTAGGTAGCTGGCTGCGGCAGAAGTAGCTTGCAGTACTGCACTCTAACCACTGCACCACAGAGGCTCCTGTATGCAAGTAGATAAGTAGGTACCACTTCAGTGGGAAAGTAACAGCATTCTGCCCCTCAGTGTGTAGTCATGCTAGCCGTATGGCCATGGAAATGTCTTTGGACAACGCTAGCTCCCTCAGCTGAATACTCAGCTGAATACTGTCCCCTAGAGTTGGACATGACTGGACAAAGGAAACATTTATCATACCAAGGCAATATGGGCTGAGTTCAAACATCAAGCGAAGTCATATTTTATACATATGTAGTACATGACCCTTGGATTATGATGTGAATCCTATCCGTCGCAAATTCAAGGAAGTTTAAATAGAATTGTTCCTAGTATCACTCTGTTGAATGAAATTGGAACTATTCTATTTCCCCTGATAGATTTTTTTAAAATAAATGACATTATTTTCAAATAATAATTGTGTATTGAAAAGGGAAACAGGAAAAATAAAAACGGTAAGAAAGTCCAATCACAAGGGTCAATTTTCCTTGAAGACCGCCCCAATATCCCTCGAAAAAGGTGCAATTATTTCAGATTTGTCCTGCAGATGGCAGTATAAACCATCCTTGATCTTGAATAAATAAATAAATAAAGACCGCCCCAATATCCCTCGAAAAAGGTGCAATTATTTCAGATTTGTCCTGCAGATGGCAGTATAAAACAACTTTGATCTTGAAAAAAAAAAGAAAGAAAACAGATTTTGAACAGAGACCAGGGATCTCTGGAATTCATAGTGCTGTAGGCTAGATTGAGAAGTCAGACATATATCCTGGATGAAGCCAATGGCAAGCCACTTCTGCCAAGGAAACTGGGAGTTTGGCTGGACTTCTTTCGGATCTGGTGATTTTCATTATTGACTCTGAACGGGGTAACTTCTCCCTAAATCTGACTTCGGGAGGCATACAAACCAGAGGTGGTATTCAGCAGGTTCTGAGCAGTTCTGGAGAACCGGTAGTAGAAATGTTGAGTAGTTGGGAGAACCTGCAAATACCCCCTCTGACTGGCCCCACCCCCATCTATTCTCTGCCTCCCGAGTCCCAGCTGATCGGCTGGGTCTCCTTTTGTTGCCCTGCACAGGAGAACGGAGCTGGGAAGCAGGTTAGTGGGGTGGGGAGGGAATGGGGATTTTGCAGTATCCTTCCCCTGCCACGCCCACCAAGCCACACCCACCAAGCCATGCCAAGCCCACCAAGCCATGTCCACAGAACCGGTAGTAAAAAATAAATGAATACCACCACTGATACAAACCCTTAGTTAAAACAAAATCACAACTATGAAAACACTTTAAAAGAGATTGTGGGAGACACTCATCGAAACATAATACAACCACTGCTCAGACTCCCCATTAGATCCCCAAGGTTGCTGAAGAACCACGTTTTCACAGACTTCCAAAAGGTTAAAGGGAGGGTGGAAGGATTGGCCTGTGAAGTTGCACCCTTTACTCCATGTTTCCAGTAGTTAAAGCCTAGGCTGCAAAACTCCCCATGATTTTTAAAGCAGAAAACAGTTACTTCTCGTGTCTCTTAATGGCCATCAGGATTTATGCAACTCAGATTTGGGTGCTCTAATTTAACATTTTGATGTATATTAAACAGAGTCACCTGAAGTTTTTTTTAATTGCATTGTATAAATAGACATGTGGAATGAATCAAGGTTTATTTTTAAAAAAATTATCACAAAGTTTCTTTTGAGTTCAATCACTGTTAAAAATAATTTCATGGACATCAATTAAGGGATCTACCAATTTAAAGGAGAGGGGGGTCTCATCTTAAATCCCCTCCCTAAACTAGTAAAATGACAGTTTACCCTCCATGCTATGACTTTCCCCAATATCTCCATTACTCACATTTATACTAATGCAGTTTTGTTAACTATGATTTATTGAATAAACCAAAACTTTTTGGGGACACATTCTTAAGTTTAAAAGATGTTTTAAGAACAATGGGTGGCACAAATGCTATGCTACAAATAAACAAGCTACACAGTGACTTAGTTCACACATTGATTAGCAACTGTTTTAATGACAGTTGGCTGAGTAAGCTAAAAACAGATTGCATATAACTTAAGCCATGTGTTATAGTGGTGGGATTCAAACATTTTTACTACCAGTTCTGTGGGCGTGGCTTGGTGACATGGCAGGGGAAGGATACTGTTCCGTCCCCATTCCTGGGGGAAGGTTACTGAAAAATCTCACCCCACTAACCTACTTTCCAGTTCTGTTCTCCTTTGCAAGGCAACAAAAGAAGACCCAGCCAATCAGCTGGGACTCAGGAGACAAAGAATATACGGGGGCAGGCCAGTCAGAGTGGTATTTGCTGGTTCTCCAAACTACTACAAATTTTCCCTACCAGTTCTCCAAACTACTCAAAATTTCTGCTACCGGTGCTCCAGAACTGGTCAGAACCTGCTGAATACCACCTCTGATGTGTTACAAAGTAATCATGGGTTCATATACTAAGCCAAAAGGCAACTAGGTCTTATAATGGATTATGGTAGTGTTTGAATTAAATGTATGACTTAAGGTAACATGTAAATCTAGACATAGATACAATTCAACAAGATGGGAGTCATTTGGGATTCCTTTAGCCTTTACCTATAAGAAAGAGCTGTATGTGACACAAATTAAGTATGTGTGCCTATTGAAGGTTTTCTTACTGATTGCATAAGTGCAAACCTCAAGTCATGCTCATTGCATTAAGTTTAATGCCTTTCACTCAATGGTGGTTTAGCAATGTGAACTCAAGCCATTGTGGTTGGCCAGTCCTGATGCATGCCTGAACATGATGCATAATCCCAGTCATTCTGGGTTAGTCAGCAAACCACAAGTCTTAAAAAAAGCTACAGCAATAGAGAACCCACCTTATAGAAAAATTCATTTAAAATCTAGTTTGGGGGTGGGGGGGTCAGTTAGAAGGGTTTCATTGAACTGTATCATTCCCTGGATGCATCTGTCCTAGCAATGAAGCTTGAAAGAATGGCCTTGTTTAATAGTTTAGAAACTTCTAAGAAGAAGAATGAAAGGACTATTTTATCTTCAAGAAGATATGGTGGCTCTGTGTAGCAAACCAGTGATTTCTAAGGAAAATGTCTCCCACCCTTTAGGATTGTTGTCCCTTTTATTCAGTGCACTGGAAGATAATCACCTCACTTGCAATCAATTAGCAATGGCCCATGCTGGCCTTTGATTGGTAGATACACTGAGCCAGGCATATATGAAGGCCAACTGGAGCAAGAATACCTATTCTTTTATTCCCCCACTCTCCTCAGGACTCACCTTGTGGCAGATTTTTTGGTGGTAAGTATTTTTATGAGGGGATGGAGTGTTTTTCTTTCTTTCTTTGACTCCATGTTTCAGGCTAAACCAGGTTTTAGCTTAGTGTGGAATGTGAACTTGACTATTGAGCTTTGCAAACTAGAGTCTCTTGAGGAAACCCTGCTAATAGTAGTACTTAAATAGTGGCTCAGACTAGTACGTGAATCCTGTTTTAGATTTCTGAGTGTAGTTCCCCCCCCCTTCTTTAAAACCTGCTTTAGATGTGTTTTAAAGGGGCCTAGAAGATGACCTTAATATTGTAGTAATCACACATTCTTCTGATACTCTTCCACCTGTATGAATGTGGAGTAGAAGTGTGAGGTTTGGCTCCTTGCTGAAACTCAAAAGACTTCCTGCCTCGTTTCACACCATCACTGAAAGAAATTGGATAGACGTTGCTCTGGAATGGTATAGGGTTTCCTGCTTGAACTAGAAGGCCTTCAAGATCTCTTCCAATGCTGTTACTCTGTACTTCTGGAGAACATCTGAGAGGCAGCAAAAGCTTGTCCCTTCTCTGGAAAAAGCCACTGAGGATTACTTCCTTCTCTAGTTGGCTGGAGTTCCACAGCAGAGCACATAATCTAGCATTACTGAGTGGTGTGAAAATATCCAAATATTGCATCCCCTAACTCAGAGGTCTCCAAACTTTACAACTTTAAGACTAGTGAACTTCAGCTCCCAGAATTCCTGAACTAACATGACTGGAGGAGGAATTCTGGGAGTTGAGGTCCACAAGTCTTAAAGCTGTCAAGTTTGAAGACCCCTGCCCTAACTGAGGTAGGGGTAACAATATTGGTAATGGGATACTTAAAGGCAAAGGAGTTCCATTGCATGTTTGGTTACTGTACTTGTACCAGCATAAACCTATCTCCACTGAACAGGTTAATATTCCCTATTAATTGCTGAGATTATTTTATATGTAGAAAGGTAAATGCATCCATAATCTTGTACACTTTCCATGGGGCCCTTGGGAGAGGCTGTCCAGCTGCATAGGAAGGAGAAAACAATAGGCAGAAGAATCAAAAAGAATGGGCAAAAGTGAGAGGGAAAAGAGAGCTGGATATTCCACTTTTATGCCAACATTGAAGGAAAATACTTTGAAGGAAAGTATAGTTGTTCCTTCCAGGACAGACAGCTGTTGGTAGCTTGCCCTATTTCTGCTAGTTTTCAGGGTGCCCAAGTGGCAAACTGCCAAACTTTTCCAGACTTTCAGCTGTTTCTCAATCGCTGAAAAATTCCAGTGGGTGATCTCTGTTACATGAATGTGATATACTCTTTTTCCCCCCCTTTCTTCTAGTTTGGAAGGGACTTGCTGCAAGGACCACAAAACTTTTAAAAGAGTTAGCTTTGATAAGAGTTAGCACTTTACAGAGGGGTTCAGTGTGGGCTGAAGCCTTGATGGGAGGAGCCAAGAGCTGCATTGCACTAGGTGAAATGAACTTGGGTTCATTTAAAAGTTGTACCTTAGGAAGCAAAGTAGGCAGGAACTGGAATGGAGAAGTCATGGGCTGTTGCCTGTCTGCCAGGTACCCCTGTAACATCTTACTGTCCACATAACATGCATGTGGCACTTCCGAAGATCATGTAAGCATCTGAAAGACAGTTGTGAGAATCCACACTGCTAAATTATTGAAGGCACAGGCCCTTGTTAAGACTCATTTTAAAATACCAGTGGGATGACTACATAGAATGTAAGGAAGCCTTGAGATCTGACCCATCTGAATGTTGAGGAAGGAAGTAATGATATTGTCCTGAAGCCTGAATCGGCATGAGTTTGGTGACTAGCTGAGCCGGACTATTTAGTCTTTGCAAAAAAACAACAACCCCACCCCATTATGATTTATCAGTTTGCACTCTTAACCATTTCATAGTTCCTCATTCATCAAAGACCAAGTCATTTCAACCACTAGGTCCCTTTTGGGGGCAGATGGACAACTGCCCCAATAAACGATACCTTTGAAGTATAGCTCTGTATTTGAAAGGAGATGGATCAAAAAATCTCACTTAAGTGGATTCCATGAATCAGCCAAACATAATTCCAAGGGGATTTTTTTTGGGGGGGGGGGGTGTTTCCCACTGACACTGGGTTTTTGAGCTATTGGTGTCAAAGGATGGTCAAAAAAAGTGTAAAAGTGTAAAAAAGTTCATCAGTTGTGAACTATAAATAACTAGATTTAGACACTGTACTGTGATTTGACATACTTAACATTGGTGGCTGGGTTCACAAACCAAAATCAAACCAATTGGAAGCAAAATGATATTGCATTGGTTAGGAAGATTTGGATCTTCAATCTGACAAAAAAAAAAAACACTTTGTGCCAATTACAAATCATAATGGCTGTAGATGTTTTAAAAATGCTTTGAACCTTCTACAAGTATGACTATAGCACTTCTCTGCCATTTATTAAAGCAGCCCAATTTTTATCAAGCTTCCCCATGTACCTGAAAGTAGGATGCTGCTCTTTAAGGAGTCTCCCAATATCACTCTTAAACTTAGTAGCATTTTTTTTTTAGACTTGCATAGTTCCTTCCAATGTCTGGCTTGCTTTAATGAATTGCAGAGATTGTGCTCATATGAAGTCAGAAACAAATTTTAAATGTACACTATCCTATTCAAATCAATTGGCCTATGCCACTTCCCACAGGATAAAGCCAATTGTACCACTTTCGTATCATTGGCATGTTGTATGTTGGTAGAGATTTTAAGACTGGAGTGGTAGCGATACTCTCAATATGATCAAAGCCTATGCCTGAATTAAAGTCACTATGTTCCTGTTTCAGTTAATGGCTTTCCAAGTCTGGAAAGGCCTGGGCCAGCTTGAAGCCTACCTTGGTGCAGATGAAGGGGTGGCTTTCCAGATGGACAACAAGATGTACTGGGATTCACTGGGCAATGGTTCACACTGGGCTGTGGAAGGCGTACCTGAAAAGAGAAAGTCAAGCAAATTTTGGCTGATTCCAGCACCATCCGGAAGGGTTATGTTGAAAAACTGGCTAGGTTTGTTTCTTGCTGCAGTGGATGTACGTTCAGAAAAAATCTTCCCCATCCAACCTGTTCAGTACTCAACAAAACCATCCCTGAGTTTTGAAGTGTATTTCAGAGACAATATGGTAGCCTTCCGGGCCTCCAATGGTCTCTTTCTGTGCAGAACGTTTAGAGAATTCGATGGCCTGGAAGCAGCCAAGTTCTTTCCTGATGAGACCTGTCTTTTTCTACCCCAGATTGGAGATATTGATCTCCCAACTTTTGAAATCGTAAGCGTGGTCCCGAATGACCTTTTGCCAATCCAGTATCATTGTCATTTTGTGGATAAACACATCTTCTACAACAGAAGTTCGAACTCAGTCCTGCATACCTTTGGCCTCAACTGGGTGACCAACTCCACCGACAGAGTGATTTGGCAGCACCTCTGGGGACTGGGATTGCCTTCTTCCTGCAGTTTCAGGATTGAGGATGCAACACCCATTGTGAAGTACACACACAGCAATCAGCAGAACTTTTCTCTGGTGAGGTCAGTTCTGGAGATCATAATCAAGAAGGTGGAGGTGCCTCCCAGTACCAAAGCAATAGCAAGCTTTTGGGTGGATATAGTGCATAGTGTGGTCGTACCATTTCTTGCCACAATCCAAAAAGTGACACCCTGTGGTGATGTGGAACGATTTAATGAAACTGGAGCGTGGAAGGGGATGGTCTATAAGAACCTTCGAGTAGACATTGCAATGGAGCCTTTGTGTGAGCCTTGCATAGGCATGTGAAGTTGTGGAAACTACTCGCAGCCTTCCATGATAATTAGGAGCAGCCCACTTCCAAAAAAATATGGCTACTTGGATTTTATAATGCATTGGTCAGTGCTCTTGAAGGATGAGATTACCTCACGGACTTGGTCCCACCTCTTTGTAGCTTAATAGAAGGCCTCTTCCCTCACTGGTAATTCTTTTTAATCTCCTGCTTTTAGTGTACAATAAAGGTAGTTCCCCTTTTTACTGAAAGAAGGAGTCAGAGTTACACACTTCACAGTGTAAGCACAATAACAAATAAAATTTGTCAAGCTTCTCTTTGGTACCCAAAAGTGTCAGGATCATTATTTGTACACAGGGAAGAAGGAAGAGTCAACACTGAATTCTTGGCTCCTGGCAGTATTGGAGATAGCCAGGGATATCATTTAATGTTCAAAACTGCCAATCCAATTCACTATTTTGAATCCTGTAGGATACTGAATTGAATCCTTGGTCTTTTATAGGATCAATATACAGTTTATTACCTACTTGTTTGGCCACTTATTTTGTACCTTGATTTCAATTTGAGATAGAAAATTAAGTTTTGGTAAAATAATTCATCTTGAGGATTTCCATTTTTCTTAGCAAGACAAGTTTAATTTTTTTTTCCTCATCTTAATTTGGTAAATATTTTAAAATTAGTCTCTATATATTTTGACAATGAAAATTGCTGCTTACTTGACCATTTTCCCATGATTTTGAATCCCATTACAAGATGCAGTTACTGCTTTTCTCCCTTTGCTAAATTCCATGTCGACGTTGGGAAGTTGTTCTTCTTATTGCAATAACCTGACACAAAACCATTCTGCTGTATATATCCATTGTTTTGAGGTTGAATGATTATGTACACCACTATAACACATAGTTTCAATTTTTGTTCTTGACCCATGAGTTTTAACTTCTGCCTTTTGTTTGGACATACAGTATTTTCCTTGCTAATGGTAATAAAGAAGAGGAAGGGGCTAGTCGGGGGAGGGGGAGGGGAACCTTTATTTAGTTCAGTGTTTCTCAAGCTTAGCAACTTTAAAATAATGTGGATTTCAATTCCCAGAATTCTCCAGCCAGCATTTCCTCTGGAGATAGGTGCAGAAGTTCCTGTATTCGGGGCTACCCATCCTCTAATCGAAGCTCTAAAAATCCTGAGGTCTTCAGGCTAAAGATTATATATAAGAATGAGAATGATCAAGCATAATTAATATGCAATCCCCAAATTGTGCATACACATCAGATAAGGCAGATACAGTGGTGAGATTCAAAAATTTTTACTACCGGTTCCATGGGTGTGGCTTGGTGGGCGTGGCAGGGGAAGGATACTGTAAAATCCCCATTCTCTCCCCACCCCACTAACCTGCTTTCCAGCTCCTTTCTCCTGTACAGGGCAACAAAAGGAGACCCAGCCGATCAGCTGGGACTCGGGAGGCAGAGAATAGATGGGGGCGGGGCCAGTCAGAGGGGTTATTCTGAACTACTCAAAATTTCCGCTACTGGTTCTCTAGCACTGGTCAGAACCTGCTGAATACCACCTCCGGGTAGATAGGTTTTTTAAGGTTTGGTAACACTGGTTTCTCTATGTTTCTGCAATTCTAAACTTCCCTTCTGCTCCCCTGGCATTAATTGAACAAAAGAACAAACTTCTATACTGTATCCTAGCAATCAATGATTATATCCATTCTTTTCAAGGAAATACTAATCTGTTTTGGGTTATGTGACCTCTTTTACCTTAGGGTCATATTGTTTAGGGCTTTTTCATCTCTCTCTTCCTTTTTATAGTAATTCCATTTGCATTTATTTATTTCCTTGGAAAGTTTTATTTGATTCCACCAATTTTAATTCTATGAATCAGCTTTCTTGGCCTTACCCCCAAGTTTATATTAATACTTTATTATTTTATGTTACATCCATTGCCATGATTAACACTAATGTTTTCCCTGTCACACCTTCTTTGCATGTTCTCCTTCTGTGTGTGAAGAGTGTAATTAATTATTCTTGGCTGCTCTCAGGACTTTATTACTGAGCTCGTCTTTGAAGAATATATTCCTAGTTTTGCTTTTTAAAAACTTCTGAATCTCCTAGATCTCATTGCAACTCTGCTAACTCTTGGTTTTGGCAGTAAAACATTCAAAAGTGACCTTCAATTCCCTCAATATGCTTTAGAGAAGCGATGTGTGTGACTAGATGGCATATAATATACAGAAAAATGGACAATATGCAATTAAGGCTGAACTAGACATGGAACAATTCCATCATTTTTTAAAAAAATGAGAAACAGCCTTTGAAGGTTATAACTGGGAATTAAGAAACACAGAATTGACCTATGTTCTGATTGAATAATTATGTGCCATCAAACTGGTGTTGACTTTTTGGAACTGTGTAGTAAGATTTTCTCCATATCCTTGACCTTTTCCTTGCCCATTCATTTACTCTTGCTGAAACTAGATAGCGGAAGACTGCCATTAAACTCCAGGGCAAGGACCTTATCTCTTTTTTTTTAAGGAGAGGAAGGACAGACGTGAGAAGCAACTCTCATGTGCTTCATCACTTCTTGGCATGAACTTCTGGGGAATTTTAATAAAGACATGACATCTTCTTTCAGCCCATAACTAATCTCACACATGTATATTCTAGGGACAGAGAGGTCCACCATGTTTGATAGGAATTATAGACATTGTGTTTTGAGAGACTAAGCAGTTGAGAAGGCTGGAACAAATGCACCGTGATGCATGGCATTCTGATTTTGTCATTTTGGTCTCTTGTTGCCATAGTTTCTTCCTTTCTGTTATGATTTTGGTGTCATTATAAAGACTTCTTGGAAACCTGTGGTTGGGGAGGCTATGGGTGGAGAGTTGGCCTAGGGCAGGGCTGTCAAACTCCTGACCCATGGGCCAGATGCATCATGTGCTGGCCATGCCCACACCCAGTTTAGGGAAGAGGGAAGTCCATGACACCGCTGTGACACCGTGAGTTTCACACCCCTGGCCTACAGGGAATATTCTCTCTAAGATGTCAGTTCTTCTTGGTTCCCACCCTCAATCTGTTCACAGAATAAAATTAGAGACCTTCCCCTTGAGTTGCATACTCCTTGAATTGAGCAGAGCTATAGAGAAGAGTTCCCAAAACCAACTCCTTATTCTGATATAACTAAAGAGATTGGTGTGGACAAGAATTTTTTCTGATGCTTAGAAGGGTTGCTTCTTCTAAATTAAGAGCTGTGGGTACATCTGTGTTGTCAACCAATCCACAAATGAACTGCAACATTTTCTTCACAATGTGTGTATTGGATAAGCTTTCAAACGTGTATCCTATTAAAATGGATTCAGTGCAATTAGTTAAAATTCAAATTCACCTCATTTATGCCCACGGGCTGCTAGTGAACATGCAGAAGATTGCTTGGGTTTGGGAAAACATGAGACGTCAATGACAAGACAACTGTTTGGTTTGGCATGTAGATCAGCCCAGGCTCAGTCCCAAGCAGCTCCAATTCACACCGAAAACCATGATGTGCATCTACTTCCAATCCCAAACCTTGGCCATTATCCCCAAAGTTTCTACTGAAATATAATATTAAATATATCAATCAGAAAAAGGATTACATACTTGGTGATTAATTGTATTAATTGTTACACTTAATGTAATTTTGATTCATTGTTTAATCCTATTGGTTGCTAGACTAGTGCCTGCATTTTTCCCAGGGCTGAGAGGGATGACCAGTTCAAAGTCACATCATCTGGCTTCATGCCTAAGGCAGGACAAGAACTTATCATCTCCTGGGTTTATCCCCCATTCCTTAGCCATTAAACAATATAATTTTAATCATACCTAAAATGAAGCTTGGTGCATGATTGGATAGCAAATAATATACAAAAATGTATTTTAATATCAAAATATTTAACCGTGATGGCTCAGCAGTTAAAGATGCTGAGCTTGTCAGCTGGAAAGCTGACAGACCAGGTTGGAGACCCATGCACCATGTGACAGGGTGAGCTTCCATTTCTTGCCCATTTCTTGCCAAGCTAGCAATATGAAAGTATGCAAATGAGCAGATAAATAGGTACCACTTTGGTGGGAAAATAACAATGTTCCATGCACTTCGGTGTTCTGTCTCACCTTTCTTCTTTCCAAAAGATGAAAGAGTACAAACTCACACAAACAAAGGCAGGCAAGCTGGCTCGGACTTCACAGAGTTAATTCTTTGGAACTGATAATGTCCTTGGCATTCCAACACGCTCTGCCTACCAAGTCCGAACTGATAACAAGTAAAAAGCTACTTCCAGAAAATTACAAGGCAGACCATAAAATCATTCACAAAGAAAACCTGAAGCAAGATTAAACTTTGTCCCGTACAAAGTTCCAGCTGACAACACACCCACTTTTATCCCCTGTGGGGGTGTGGCTCAATGACTCAGCTCACTCTCTGACCCTCCCACGCCTCCTACTTTGCTGCTCATGTTTCTCCCTATGACACTGCTTAGGATCAAGCCAACATTCGTCCTCTTGACTCCCTGTTAGGGGCTGCTCTGATATGCCTTCCTCCTGATTAATCTCAGGCTGTTCCTCTCGGTTGTCTGATGAAACCTGAGGCATTATCAGGGAGGAAGGCATTGCCAGAGAGGAAGGTCCTGGGGAGGAAGGCATTCCCAGTTCCTCCTCCTCATCTTCCGAGTCCTCTTCCTCTAACAGCACAGGCTTGGGAATCAGAGCCACAACACTTCGGTGTATAGTTATGCTGGCCACATGACCATGGAAGTATCTTCGGACAATGTTGGCTCCCTCAGCTAAGAGATGGAGATGAGCACCACCCCCTAAGAGTTGGAAATGATTGGACAGGGGAATATTTTTTTTGTTTTCTTTAAAATGAAGCTTGGTGTGTGATTGGGTAGAGTATAATATACAGAAAAATGGACAGTGTGCAATTAAGGCTGAATTAGACATAGAACACTGTGAATATTATGAAGTTCATAATACTTTCCTCCTTCCATTTTTAAACTAGTTCAATCCATTTCAATATTTTAATTAACTCCCCCCCACCCATGGCTAAAAGCCAGGTAATGGGTGATGGGAAGCAGTGTTCTCTGCCTGAGATTTTGGAAAGACTACATAGAAAGTGTCATCTTTTAGCCTGCATATTGTTTTGATTAAGCAAAACATCGTATTCCTCCATTGGCAATTTTGATTGTGCAAAACTGGGGCCCTGGAAAGTTCCAAACAGATTGGGGTCCCTGATTGCCCATCCTTCCTGTTTAGAAGTATTTATTCTTTTTAGTTAAAAATAATGAAACACTTAGCTGTTAGGGTAAAATAGAACGGAAAACATGACAAGAAATTAGAATTCTGTTCTGAACTTTCTTTTCACAACTGCAATACTACTTGTCAGATGAAACTCTGTACCTCCTCCTCCTCCTCCTCCTCTTCTTCTAGAATAACCACTCTAACAGTGGCAGTCATTAACCTCCTCCCCAATCTAGCCACAGTAGTCCTAATAACTAAAAAGTAGTTAAAGCAATTTCCAAAAGTGATTATGAAAGGAAGTATGCAAATCCAGTGTTCTTCAGAAAGGCATCGACCACAGTTTGAGCAAAAAGATGGGTTTCCTTTGTCTACTATGCTCTAAACCTGCCAGACACTGCTGTTGTGTAATCTCAAGTCCTCTCCTCCTCTGGAGAAGAATTATGAAGAGGTGGTCTACTTACCAGCTCATCATTCTTCTATGGTCATTAGCTCTACTTTTAGCAGAGCCATCTTCAATTTGCCATCTTTTCCACAAAAATCCAGAAGCAGGCCTTGCTGTTTCAACAGAACTTCCTCTTGGATACATTCGGTAATTGGCTTCCTTAGCCTCTAGATATGTTAAGAGTCCATTTCCTATAATCTTCAGATCTACAATTTGCAACCATGGAGCCCATGGAATTCACTAGGCTAGGAAGAGTATTCTAAACTGTTGGGAAGGCTTCTTCCCTCCCTTTATATTTGTGCTGTTTTTATGTTTGATGACATATCCTGCTGAGCCTCTTCTTAACTGCCTGCTTGACCTCAGTGTTACGAAGACTGTATATGGCAGGGTTGAGGGTAGGTATGGCTACTGTGTAGAAGACAGATGTCATCTTGTCTGTTTGTGGAGCATAGGTATCATCAGGGCGTAGGTACATGAAAAGAAGGGTACCATAAAGCACCCCTACAACTATAAGGTGAGATCCACAGGTGGACATACCTCGAAACGACCCTGTTTGTCCTACAGTCCAGAGGATAATTCCATAGGAAGTTATAATGGTCAACAGGGTGATACTCTGGATAGTTCCACATACAACTAAGAGTAAGAGCTGGTTAATTTGTGTGTCAGCACAAGCCAAATCCAGAATTAGAGGGATATCACAGAAGAAATGGTCCAAAGTATTTGCACTACAGAAGGGCAAGCGGAAGGCCATGCTGGAATGGATCACTCCAGAGGTCATCCCTGCCACATAAGAAGCAATTACTAGGAGATGACAGAGATGCTGGGGCATGGCAGTTCCATAGTGCAATGGGCGGCAGATGGCCACATACCGATCATAAGCCATGACTGCCAAGAGACAACATTCAGCATCTGAGACAGCTGCAAAGATGAACATCTGAAGGCCACAGGCTGGGATAGGAATGGTGTCATAACCTTTCAAGAGCCCCAAGAGCATTTTGGGAGCTACAGTGCAGCAGGAGCATAGGTCCATCAGAGCCAGGTGGCTTAGGAAATAGTACATGGGTGTGTGCAAGGCACGCTCAGCTCGGATAAGAATGGCTAGACCCAGATTCCCTGCCACACTAAGGAGGTACATGGGCAAGAAGAAGCTGAAGAGAAGGAGCTGAAGGTTTCGTTCAGAAGTGAAGCCCAGGAGAATAAATTCGGTCACTTTGGTAGTATTGTGGTGAAGAGCCATTGTACCTGTTGGAATGAAAAATCATATCATACCCTTCCTCTCCTTATTCCATAAGAAATTTGACTCAGTTCTCCTTTTGTCATGATATTGTTTGAAACCTACTTTCCCTCAGCTAATGAGGATCCACCACTGTTTCAGAGCTTTTCTAAAGCATTGGACTGGATGGTGCTCTTTTTCCTTTCTGTGTAAAGAACACAATAGGAATGGAACAAATTTTCAATTACCCCACTGGCACTAGGATAGCCATTTCACTTTGTTTTAAGGCAGAGGTTATGCATATATCACCTCAAGCTTTCCAGCCTTGAACTAAATGCAGATACCAATGCTCAATATGAAAAGAAGTGATAGCACAAATGTGAATGAAAGAATATAATAACTGTCCAAGCTAGAGATTTTTTGTTTTTAAAAAAGGATTCCATCAAACAATGTTCTTTTATCAACCAAGATGAGAGCCATGGTAGGGCAGTGGTTAGATTGCAGTATTACAGGCTGACTTTCTTTCACTACCAGGAGTTCGATCCTGACTGATCTCAAGATTGACTCAGCCTTCCATCCTTCTGAGGTTGATAAAACGAGGAGCCAGATTTTGGGGAGCAATATGCTGATTCTGTAAACTGCTTAGGGAAGGCTGTAAAGCATTGTGAGGTGGTATAGAAGTCTAAGTGGCTAAGATGCATTCACTGTATCACCAACCAGTAGCGGAAATTTTGAGTAGCTTGGAGAACCAGCAAATACCACCTCTGACTGGAGATTTTACAGCATCCTTCCCCTGCCATGCCCACCAAGCCATGCCCACAGAACCGGTAGTAATTTTTTTTTTAATCCCACCACTGACCTGAAGGCAGGACAAGAAGCCATGGATGGAAACTAATCAAGGAGGGTAGCAGCCTAGAACTAAGACAAAATTTCCCGACAGAGCAATTAATCAGTGAAACAACTGGCCTCCAGAAGCTGTGGTGCTCCAACACTGGAGACTTTTAAGAAGAGATGGGGCAACCATTTATCTAAAATGGCATAGGACTCCTGCTTGGGCAGGGGGTTGGACTCCTCCAAGGTTCCTTCAAACTCTGTTATTCTGTTAAATGGGTCTCAATATTACTCATCCAAGGTTTCACAAGGCTGCTGCAGTGAACATTTCTTTAGATATTAATATGCATGCAACTGAATGGGGGAGAAGTTAATACACTTTCATCTGATAGTTTCCATTTCCTTCAACAAAACACATCCTAGGGGTCACTTCATTTCTTCTAAAATTCAGGACTAAAACAATCCACCTCCTTCAACTCATCCCATAGTTTAAGAACTTTCTGGTTGTTTTTTTCTTTTCTGCTGAGCTGTCTGAATTCTTCAGTCCCTTTCTGTGATGCCATCAGAACAGGACATAGGTTAGAAATCTAGGAGTCCCTTAATCAGAATAAAAATTTCGTTCTTTCTATTCACCCCACTACAATGCAGCAAAAACCGAGTTACCTTGATTTTGAATATGCTGAAGCAAAATATTATATTATGTAAACAGAAAGTCCCCCTGAAACTATTACTCCAATTGGCTAATTGCGGCATGGATCGTGATCCCATCATACCTGAGCAGAGAGTATGAATCTCCTTTATCAGTCCTTGTGAGGTTGCTTTAGATGCCTTTGCTTCCCGATTTCTTATACTGCATTATGAAGTTCTCTACCTTTCCTTCCTCCACCACCCTCTCCCCTCGGGCTGCGAAGATGATGTAATTGTCACTACTTCTTGAAGAAAATCCTCATGGGACAACCGTAGTTTCTTTCTTTAAATGGTTAGCTGTTTCTACTTCCAAGAGACTTGTTATCTCTCTCTCTCTCTCAGGGAAAAAAGGTTTTTAAAATATTTAGATTTTAGACTTACACATGAGAAAACTTTCATGCCTTTAAGTACATATTAATGAGTTTGCCATTTCTGGTTAAATTAATAGAAACAAAGATGGATGTTAGTAACATTCTCCATTTTGTACTGCTACACAAGAGTCTACCTCAGGGCGGGCAAATTGATGCATATAATTATTTGGAGACTTTAGCTCTTCCCAGAATTTAAGAGTATCCACGATTCCTAGTTGCCCCTGGTTATGCAACTTTTTCTACAGGGTTGAAATGGATGGTGTCACTTTCTGTTATTCCCCCACTCATTGCCATCCTCAGGACAAATTTTTTAATGCTCCATTTCTAATGTATAATTTCCACATTTCATCCCTGAATATTCCTATATTTTAGCACATTTGAGGTTGTACGCTTCTCTTTTGACAAGCTAGCTTCAGCAATTCTTTGGCTGCTTTATAAAGAAAGAAACCCCTTCAACTGAGTCACTGCTTATGTTGCATTCTCCTAATTATATCTCGTACGAACTTTTTACTAGCAGTAATGAAAAACGGAGTGGCTACTATGTGTTGAAACCTGGCAGACTTTTTTTTTAATTACCATTTTTCTTTTTCTATGCTAGTTTCCTCCTGAACTTTTGTTTGTTTGTTTAATAGGTGCATATTATTATACTACTTAGTTTTCTTGAGAAAAGGCATTACTTTATGCAAATGACTAATGTATAAATACCTTTTAAAATGGAGCCAAACGTGACAAATGTCATTAAAATGGTACATGATTTGAATGGCCTAAAATTGTTTTTGGGGATGACATAAAGAACTTTCCTTAGTTCCTTTGGAGCTTACTAGAGATCTTGATGTAGGTGATTCATCATGTGCCATCAAGTTGGTGTTGATCTTAGCAACTACATAAAAAGATTTTCTTTCCATATCCTTGCCCTGGCCTTCTCCTTATCCATTCATCTACTGTTGCTGAAACTAGAGAGTGGAAGGCTGTCATTAAACTCCAGGTCAGGTACCTCGACTGTTAAGGTATTGAGATTTAATAGCTGATCAGCTGTTGTAAGGGTGATGCAATGGGAATGAATCAGCATGGTTATTGCTGCTTTATGATTGAGGATGGATCCACAGGGTTTTGCCACTTTAAGAAGCTGTCTATATATATGAGGCCATGAGAGGGAATACTTCTCTCTCCCTGTGTTCTGTCTCAATTGTGGTTCTCTGTGCAGAGTAAAGAAGATGGATTGCTTGCCAGGTATTTGCCTACCATGTATATGTACGTATATAGCTGTCTGTATATAAACCACTGTTAAAAAAGAAAGCCTCTGTGTGCTATGCTGTGTTCCTGGGTTGTCTTGCAATAGTAGTCATGCTGCAAACACACTGACAACAACACTTTTAATTTAGGAGAGGAAGAGCAGATAGGAGAAGCAATTCTTACATCTTGACATGAACTTCTAATGAAGTTAGAAACTTCTAATAAAGTCTAATAAAGAATCTTAATAAAGATGTGGCTTCTTCTTTTAGCCCACAGCTAATACTAACCCTAATGATCCTTATACTGTCTTGGGGACAGAAAGGTTCCTGTTCACTATGTTTGATAGGAATTATAGAGATTGTGTTTTGATAGAGCAAGCAGCTGAGAAGATGTAGCATGATGGATGACACTTTTATTATTACAGACCTTTGTTGTCATCGTTTCTCCCTTTCTACTATAATTTTGATGTCATTATAAAGCGCCTTCTTGGGAATCTATAGCAATAAGATGGGAGGGGGAGTCCCTATCAAAATTAGAAGAAAACTTTTTCTACACCTTCTTCTTTAAGTCACTTCTGGCAATCCTCCTCCTCATCATTCCAGAATAGTGATGTCTTGAAAATGGTGCAGATCTTCAAAAAGGACTAATAGGCTATGACTGAAGCTTAATAGCTTAATAAAGGTAATATCAAATCAAGTGTTTAAGAAATAAAAGAGTAAAAAAGTAAGCAGTAAAAAAGTTAAAACCGTACCACCCCCCCTCTGGCTGAATGGCTCAAATGAAGCAAACTTTGTTTACTTTAAATTCCACAATTAAATAAATAGCACATACCTTCATGGGCAAGCATTTTGTTGTGGCTCACCAAGGAGAATATCTGGCCAGGTTTCTTAAACAAAAGGGGTAAGGCACAGTCATAAAAATGCACAAACTGCAAGAGCATGGGAACATGAATGCTTCAAGGACTGTTGTAAAAGTGTAGGATTTAAGAAACAAGAAAAAGGGAAAACATAGGTTAAAACTTGTTTTCCTTTTATTTGGATTGTAAATTAACATGCACACACACACACACACACAGGCAGGCAGGCAGGCAGAGAGAGAGAGAGAGAGACGCAGAGAAAGGGACAGGCAGGCAGAGAGAGACACAGAGAAAAACAGACAGACAGACAGACAGACACACACACAGACAGAGACAGACAGACAGAGACAGAGTAAGGGAGAGAGAGAGAGAGAGAGAGACAGAGACAGAGACAGAGAAAAAGAGCGCGCAAAGAGAGAGAGACAGAGAGAGACACGCAGAGAAAGAAACAGGCAGGCAGAGAGAGACACAGAGAAAGACAGACAGAAAGACAGACAGACAGAGAGAGAGAGACAGACAGACAGAGAGAGACGGGGGGGGGGGAGAGGAATGGCCTCTATAAGAAAAACAATGAATGAGGAAAGAAGAGGATCATTGACTGATCAACCAGCTGGGGATATATCTGAGAATTTACAGAGGGTATTTGAAAAGATAGGAAAAACTGTTGGACCATCTGTAACAGCAACAATGACAGCATCTACAGAGGAGAAACTGGTGAATTTGGAAGAAATAATGAATAAGAAATTTGAAGAATAGGTAATACAGAATAAAGATGAAGTTCATTAAGTTAAAGAAATAGTAGAAATTTTAGAAACCAAGACTGAAGCAATAAGCTAAGACACAGAAAGCAACTTAGATAATTTAGCACTGCCAAAATTGAGAGAGAAGGGCTTTTGCTTGAAGTTAGACCCAGAAAAACCCAGGGAACTTATAAGGGACAGGATAGTTCAGTCTTGCAATTTTTTTTGCAATGGGACAAAGAAAATATGGAAGCAGAATTGGATAATGTTTATAGAATTAATACAAGGTACACCAAAACTAAGAAATGTCCCCAAAGACATTTTAGATATATTATTTTGTTAGGAAGAGAACATTGTACATCACTACAACAATTCTACAGCAACATTTTAATACAAAGTTAAAGATAAATAATTCTGATGTAATCCTACTTTAAATAAATACTTATTAAAATACTGCATAAAGGGAGAGTCTATAGCTTCATGACTGACAAATTAAAGTAGAAGATACCATTTATGTAGAATAAATTGAAAGGACCGATTTTGACTTTTAAGCAACAGTGATTTTGATTTAATTCAGGTCAAAAGGTGAAAAACTTTTGGAAAGATGTTAAGGTTGAATTGGCAGAGATAGCAAAAAGACAAACAGGGGGCGGCTATGCAGTTGCAAGAAAATGAGGAAAATACCACTACTTTAGGTACCATTGATACGGACTTTTTGAAATGTATAAAAATGGAATTTAAATGCCTACCATGGAATATAAATGGGGCAAGTGCCCTCCAGAGAAGAAAGAAGTTATTTCACTATTTGAAGAAATTAAAGTTGGATGTAGTTTGTTTATAAAAATACTTATAAGAAAGAGGAAAAAATTGTTTAATAAAAACTTGAGAGAGAGGATTTTCTTTTTTTTGTTTAAGGAGGCTGAAGTAAAGGGGGTTTTTTGTACATAAATTCACAATTGCAACTGAAAATAATTTTATCTGGTGATTAAGGCAGATATTTGAGAGTGGAGATTAATTATAATGAAACTAAGTTCCTTTTAGTTGGGATTTATGTTCCAAATGAAAATAAACCTGCATTTTAATGCACTTTTGGGAAAGTTAATAGACGTGTCATATGAAAATTAGTACCTAATGGGAGATCTGAATGCAGTAATCTGCTTACCAAAGAGAACATCAGTAAATGGGATTAAAAATGATACAAGGCAAACTACCCAAAATATTCCTTGAAATGATAGTTAATCTTGAATTGATTGATATATGGAGTCTTGTTTTCCCCACAATGTCAAACATTTTTTTAAAAAAATGCAATTATTAATTCCACTCCAAAGTTTTATTTAAGTTTTCACAAAACATACAATTAAAATATCTTTTTTTGAGAACAGCGTGGCCCCGGGTTATCACTTCTGTATACAGACATAAACTCAATACATATTTATCTTATACATTCTAATCCATATCTTATAACTATTTTCACAATTTTTTCAATAGCTTTTCCCTTTCTTTACTTCCTATAGCCTTATTTTAAATTATCTCATTCCTTTCTTAATTCAATTACATATCTTTTTCTAATTTTTAAAATATTTCTAATCAATGTTTTTATACTTTCGTCTGTGCTGTTTACAATTTCATATTATCTTTTCTCATAAAACAATTTTTCCCCTGTAATTACTAGACTGAAGTGTAACACCTTTGTATCTTTTTTCAAATCTTACTAAAAAAATTTAAGTTACATCTTTACAGTTATAACATTCATTTTCTAACCTCTATTTTATAACATATACCTATTTTCAATCAAATTCTGCTTGGTACATTCCCTTAAAATACACACTAAATTCTTAAAAGAAAAAAGTATATATGTATATATATCTGTTTTCTTAAGTTTTCGCAGGTACTTACATGTATGGTATTCAGCTTTGTTCGGGTATTTTCCCACATCATTATAGTTGTGCTTTTAAAGTTGTAGCAACGTTTCGGCAGAATCTCATCTGCCATCATCAGCCTTCTGTATTGTGTTCGTCTGTGAGTCGGACTTTCACAGCCGTTTCTGTTTTAAATTTGGAGCCAGCCTACTGCTGTGCCAGAATGGTTTTTTCTTCATCCTGATTGGTTGGGAGTCTTGGTCTGTTTTTATTGGTCTTGGAGTTTGCTGTGTTCTGCTTGATTGGTGTTTCTAATATCTTCTGTCTGTTTTGTGGCTTTTTTTGTCTTGATTGGCTGGCAACATTGTATTTCCTGTATTGGAGGCTTTTAGTGCGGCTTGGCTCTGAGTAAATGGATGGCTATCATTTATTAGGAAGCTATATATATCTGTGTATATATGTATAACAATAGTAAATGGAATAATTATTCTATTCAAGTACAGCTCTGCCATTAATATTAATAACAATCTTTTACATTTCTATTTCTTTTAACAAACATTACCTAGTAATATCAGTTGTCTTTCACTTTAATCATCTATATTTCATATTTTATTTATTACTGTCTTTAAATAAAAAAAACAATAGTTATTAACAGTAGTCAATGAAGTTATTATTCTTATTCAAGTTCACCTTATCAACTGATAAAAATCTTCCATGTTTCGGGATTTCCGGTCTGCAGCACTTCGGGGCAGGCAGGAATCCACGACTGTGTGCGGTTTCTGCCTGTGCTCGCTGATGGAGTGCCCTGAGCCACCTGGCTTCAGGGCTATCCACCTCCATAGAAGGTGGCGAAGATAGGGGGGATCTGGCAGGGTCGAGAGATATCGCAGCTCTCTTCTCTAGCTGGCTAAACCCCCTTTTCCGAAGGCAGCTGAGCGGCGGTCAGAAATGGCCACCACATAGAAGCGCTCAGCCGGAAAAAGAAAGTGCAGGAGGAGTTGAGAAGTGAAAGTCTTTTTGCTGACCAGGACAAAGCAACAATGAAAATACCTTGGAACTTAAAATTTGTGAAAGACACATCGTTTCCAGAGATTTGCAAGCAGCGAATGGAAGTTAAAAGGGAAAGTTTTTCCTTTTTTTCACTCTCCTTCATAACCTGACAGCGAATGGAAATGCAAGAGAAATCGGAATAACCCGCATTGGCACTAATAGGTAACTAAATGCTAAAGGGATAAGGATTTCTGAATATTTTTTTAAAAAAATCTTTTTTGCTGTAAGTGGGAAGGGAGAGGAAAAGAATTGGAGCAGGATTTGGAAGTAAGGAGGAGATTGCCTAGAATCTCAAAGAATTATTAAATACTAACAAGACTTCTAAAAGATACATTTTAACTGGAACTTTGTAACTAAACAGTAACCCCAGAAAGAGAAAGTGAAGAAAGAAGAAAGTGTTAAAAGAAACAGCTTATTTGGATTGTTTGGTGACTTTGGGACTTTTGGGAATTATTTTTGACTAAGAACACTTGGGTGGTTGTTTTGGAAAAACTTTTTCTTTCTACAATGGCATCACTTGTGGATGAATTGAAAATTGAATACAAAAAATACAAAGAAGAAGAACAAGAAGGGAAAGACTCTCTTGGCACTCTTTTTCAATTTTTAGAAATGGCAATTTGCACCTATGAGAAACTGACTGCGCAACAAGATGATTGGGACAAAGAAGAAGCCATCTTTGATGAACAAGTAACTTTATTTGGGGAAGAAAGGGAGAAAGAGGAAAAGAAAAAGAGGACTTTAAGACTTGAAAAAACAACCAAAAAAAGAGAAAAATAAGGTGAAAAGTGGATATAATGTTGGAAAACAACAGAAAGGGGGAAAGCAGAAGAAGAAAAGGGAGGTGGAGAGACAAGGGGGTAAAAAGGGCAGGGAGAAGAACAAGCAAGGGAGGAAGGAAGGGATGAGAAGCCTTAATGGTGGGGAGCAAGATGTAAAAAAACAAGATTCATTTAGAGATAATGGGTAAATTTAATTGAAAAAGGGATTCTGCAAAGGTACATAAGATTCTGTTCTTATATTGGTACTTAGAAATATTGTTAGAAAATTGGAAACAACACGTGACCAAAAATGGGATAAAATATTTAGTGTAACTTAGTGAAATTTAAATGAGAGAATTGAAGTAGGAGGAAATGGGAACATTTTAATGATACAATGATTTAAATACAATGATTTAAAATATGTGATGTGGGGGGGAAATAACTATGGGAGGTATAAGTGTTCCCATAAAAGTATGATATTCAATTGAAAAGTGATGTGTAAAATGTTTAAGATATAAATGAATATTAATATTAATGATTAGATTTGTATTGGCATTGATAGTTGTTTTAATTATATTATATACTTATAATTTTTTTTCTTTTTATAAAATATAATGTGTAATTTTAGAATGTACTAAACAGAATCCCAATGGAAGTCATGTATTACATTAAGTATTATAAATTTAGGGGAAAGAGTTAAAGGCGTCACACTCCAATCAGTGTACAGGAGAAGTTTTGTTTAAAGAGAAAAGAGAAATAGATAGCTGGAAACAGAACAGACAAAGAATAATAAATATTATGATCTGAACTGAGATGAGATAAATAAAATTAAACTAAGAGAATTACAAGAGGTGAGGAGCTATATAGAAAATGGAAAATGGTAATAAGATATGGAATGGTATATAAAATGAACATGAATTTGAATTTGTGTCTGTACAAAGAGATGTAACCCGGAATCAAGCAGCTTTCAGAAAAGATGTTTTATGTTTTTATGTTTTTTGTTTTTTTTGTTTGTGTATTGTCTTTGAAAATCAATAAAATTTGTTTTGTTTTTTTAAAAAAAATCTTCCATGTTTCTTTTCAGTTTTTTTAAACGTTCTTTTTAAATCATTGAGAGCCTTATTCTCTTTATAAACAAATATTCCACTACACATCAATAGAAATTTTTTCTATCACTTTAATCATCTAACATATTATATAACAATGCTATCCCATGCACCTTTGCAGAATCTTCTCCTTAAGTTAAATTTTAACCATTGTCTCTGTGTCTTTTAGATAGGTTTATACCTTTAATTCTTGTACATTTTTCCTGTACCTCTATATCTTGTTTCTGTCTTGTGTAGCTTCTTTTCCTTTCCCTCTTCCCTTTCTTCTTCTCCCTCCCCTTTTTATTCCCTTTTCTATCTGATTCTCCCTTCTGTGATCCTCCCTTCTGCTTCTTCCTGATATTATGATTACTTTTCAAATTACTCTTTTTTTTGGTTGTTGCTTCAGTACTTAAGTTTTTAACTCCCTTTACCTGCTTTCCCTTTTTTACCCCACTTAAAATTGCTTGGTCATTGAAGATGGCTTCTTCGTTGTCCCGCCCTTCTTGTTCTGCCAGTGTTTCTTGTTGTTTTTCATTGTTCAAGATCTCCATTTTTAAAAATTGAAATACAAAGCCAAAAGTTACTCTTCCATCTTGTGCTTCTTCTTTTTGTTCTTTAAGTCTCATTTTTAACTCTTCAAGGAGTGATGTCATTTTAAAAATTTTTAAACAACCCCCAGTTGATTTTATTTTATTTCATTAGGATCCTCCATCCAAAGTTCCAGGAATCATCCAATAATCCAAAACTGTTTCTTGCTTCTTTTCTCACTTTCTCTTTCCAGGGGTTGGTTCTCTTGTAACAAAGTTTCAGCTACAGTGTATCTTTTGCAAGCCTTGTTAAAATTCCACTATCAATTTTTTTTAAGTTCCAGGTGGTCTCCTCAATTTTCCAGATTCCACCCTCTTTTTTCCTTTTTCCCTCTGCTGCTTTCGTTCTTTTTTTTTAATGAAAGTTTTTAAATTATCCAACAATCTTTATCCCTTTGACACTTTATTTTCAGCTAGAAATAGCCTATTAATGTCAAAGTGGATTAGTATCAATTTCTTATTCGAATCTCTTCTTCTTAATGTTCCAAGTCAGTTAAAACTGTTGATGTTAGAGGAAAAAAAGCCAATTCTGTTTCCTTTCCCTTTCTCTTTCTCAGCTTAAAATATTTTTTAGGAATAGTATTAGTCTTTAAAATTCAGGTTCCAGGTACCTTAAATAGATGTTCTCCATTCAACCCAGTCAGTCAAACTTTCTCCTTTAAACTTCCTCCTGCACAATCTTGTCCGGTCAGGTTCTTCTTTGAGGTGGCCATTTCTGACCACCATTGCAACTGCCTTTGGGAAAGGGAGTAATGGCCAGCCGAGGAGGAGAGATGTGGCTCTCCTCAACCCCGCTGACGGCTCCCCCTTCTTCACCACCTCTACAGGGTGTTTTGAAATCTGAGATAAAATTCTGATCTATCCATCTCCCATCTCAGCATCCCACTTTCATCTTGTTCAACCACTGTTAATCTGTCATCAATATCTCCAATTTTCTTATCTCTTTGTTGAACTTCTTCAATTTTTTTGAATTTCTCATCATACTTCATCATCATTTGTTGAATATTCTCCACCTTTTCATCAGTTTTTTTCTATTCTCCTTTCAATATTCTCTGTTCTTGCTTGTGTGCTTTGGATTCCTTGCATTATCATCAGCAATGTCACCTTTTCCTGTTCTTTTTCTTGCTGTAACATTGTCTGTATTGAGCATTGTCCTCCAGATGGTGAAGAGGAAGAAGTAGGAATTGAAGAACCAGCCGCTGTTAGTTTCCTGCTCATTTCGGACAATTCAAAATCTTCAGGTTCTTCTAGACCTTAATCCACTCATGAAATAGCCAAATAGAAACAGAAAAAAAAGATTTCTTCAGGTTCTTGTATACCTTAATCCAATCAATTAGTTAAATAGCAGTAACAGCTCAAAAAGGAAGGGAAAAAAAACCATAGAGAAAGGAAAAAATTGTTAAATCTTGTAGAAGGCAGAAAAATAAAAAGTAAAAAAGAAAAAGGAATTTCTTCAGGTTCTTCAACACTTTAATCCAATTAGAAAGTCTCAGGTATGAAAAAGTATACAAAAAAAGGAAGCCACCAAAAAAAACACCCAATATGGAGGGTAGATAAAAAAATACAGAAGAGGGAGAGAGAGAAAAAGAAAAAGCCTACTCCCTTAAAAAAAAGAAAGAAAGAAAGAAAACATTAATACTAAGACTTTTCCTTTAAAATAAAATGCAAAAGTAAAAATTAGGCTCCAAAAGCAAAAAGAAAGACAAAAGCAGGTTCCAAGAGTCTAGAGATCCAAATAACTATTACAAATAATAAGCTAATAAGGAGGGGATGTGAGGAATAGCCCAACTTAAAAAAGAGAAAAAGAACACACTACACCTATTTAGTTGTCCAAGGCTTTTGTTAATTTTTATAGCTCTCTTCTCTAGAGTCTTATCATCTTTTTTCTGTATACTTCAACACCAGACTCCAGCTACTGATAGAAACCCAGAAGAGCACCTGCAATAACACTCTCCCATGCTCTTCCCTCTATCTTATCAGACAGGCTCAAAGTCCTTGAAAAGAAGTCCGAATTCTTTCTCAGCTTTGTCTGGTCAAAAGAGAAAAAGAGAGAAACAATATTTCTAAGCTCTAGTTGGCAGCGTTACAAAGTTTCCTCTGTTTTCACTTTCCCCCTCCTTTTCCAAACAGATTATTATAAAAAAGTTAATTAAAAAGTAAAAAGGGTTTCAAAAAAAAAAAAGGCTAAAAGGGGATCTCTAGCCTAAAATACTGTAAAGACAAAAAGGAGAAGAAACAAAAATGAAAAATAAGATAGAAAAAAAGACCAGTCCAGTTCAAAGTAAAAAAATCGTACACAAAGAGCCCAACAAAAAGAAAAGAAAAGAAAAGAAAAAATTAATTTGACTTCCCGTTTAAAATCCCCGCTTAATTACTTCTGTCTGAGATTTTACAAATTCTTTCTTTTCCTTAGGGTCTCCTCTTAAATCTTAAAGTAAAGAAAAAATTCTCACCAAACTGGCACACTTTCTCTTTCCATTCTCTTCCGTTTCAGAGCTGTCCCAACTTCAGCAGCTTTAATGGCTGCCTCTTTGCCGCTGGCAAAAAAAAGCTTCTCTTGGATCTACCAGGGACTTTACGGTATCCCTGGGATCGACAGGATGCGCTCTTTACATTCACCGTCTCTTCGGGACGGTTTAGATCCGTTTGGACCGTCCAGGAGCAAAGATATCGGCAGCGCTCTCAGACCTCCAAGATCACATGCCGTATCGTCGTGAGGCCAGCTCCGCCCTCTCCAATCTCACTACTTCTTGAAATAAGACCCTCATGGGAACAACTATAGTTTCTTTCTTTAAATGGTTGGCTGTTTTCTGTAGCTCTGTTCCATGGAGACTTGTTTGTTTCTCTCTGTTTCTCTTTCTTTCTAATTAAGGAGATTATGGGGGGTAAGAGGGGAAAAGATATTAAAAATGTTTTAGATTTTAACCCATAAATGAAAATTGTTGCATTCCTTTAAATAAATATGAATGAATTTGCCACTTCTTCCTAAATAAATAAGGCTTCTATCTCTGTAGAAGCCTCTGCTGCACAGTGGGTTAGCATAAGGATTGTCAGTTACCTTGAATATTCCTGTGCATCTGAAACAGCACATTTGGGATTATATACTTTTGTTAATGTAGGCTAACTGCACCAATTCTTAGCTATTTTGTAGAAGAAGGAAACCCCTTCACTGCTCACTTTGCTCTCTAATACCATGTTTCTCATATAATAAGGCCGGGTCTTATTTTTTTTTTGAGCCCCGAAAAAATGGCTAGGCCATCTTTTCGGGGGTGACTTAATTCCCCCCCCTTGCATCTTTGGGCAGGTGGGCGGCGACAGCTTGGATGTTGACCTCGTTGTTGGTGGGGCACTTTGTATCAGGGTCAACTCAGGCAGCACCCTATTCGGGTGTGCAACAAAAGTACTTCCTAATGGCAAGCCCCCCCGCCATTTCCCCCCCCATTTCGCATGTTTTAATATAGGCCTTAATTTGGGGGGAGGGGCTTAATTTCATTTCATGCCTATAAAACATGCTGGGACTTCCTATTGGGGGAGGCCGTATTGTTGGAGAAACAGGGTAGTTTGTAATAACTCACTTTAGTTGCAGAGTGGCTACTAAAGGCAGAGTGGCTACTATCTTTGACTGGCATATACAAGGCTGAAATTTGAAACCAAGGAGAACCTTTTTAAAAATGTTTTTTTTCTTTTGCTGAGTTAACCAGTCCAGGTGTGTCTTTGTGTGTGTGTGTATGTGCCTGTGCACGTGTATATTGTACTCCTCAATAAACCCGAAAAAAGTTATTTTTTATGTATGTGTAAAGACCAATTAGAATGCCAGTAAAGGAAGCACGATGCTTTTAAAAATGACAAGATTTGAATTGCCAAAATTTCATCTTGATTGATAGTGCTGCCCTAGTTCATCTTTAACAGCTTAATCATTTTTCTGTTACCTCCATCTTTATGCCCATTATTTTAGGCAGAAATATAGAAAATGGATTGAAATGCCAATATTTGTCCTGAAGACCAAATATACTTCCAATTATTTTCCTATTAAACAAAATCATGGGTTCCTTACTTTAAAAAAAATATCTCCAAGTGAAATAATCACTATCAATCTTATAAAACAAATAGGTATCCCCAAATAGGTATAAATAGCACCCAGTATAGATTATCTGTCTGTATCTGTCTGTCTATCTCTGCCTCTATAAATGCATAATTATAATTTCAACTTTAGGAAACAGAGTTTTAATAAAGAATATTAATTTTTCTCCTGTTGAATGATCTCTATTATATAGCAGGTACAACTCTGAGAGAGGAGTGAATGAAACAAATAGGTAAGATTAGAGACAACTGCTCATGCTGAATCTATTAGATTCTACATTGGAAATATTGAGGATGGCAGATAATCCTTTCTCCCTTCCCTTCCTTCCCTCCTTCATATGCTGGGCACATCATTTGGTCTAATGTTAGTATTTCCGAAAATTCAAGAACATGTAATGAAGAGTTCGTCTGTAAGCACCTTAAAAAATAATGCAACAGGATTTCTGGTTTGTCGGCTTTGCGAGCGGTAGGATTCGCGAAGCTGCGCGATCCCGCCGCTTAGCCGCTTTTGGGGCTCCGATCCGAAAGGGTGGAGCAAGGCTGCCCTGCAGGGGCAGCTGAAGGTAGGGGATCCGGAAAAGGGCTTGGGGGTGTTGCAGACCCCTCCCTGGCCGGCAGAACCTCCTTTTACCAAGACGGCGTAGCGGCGGTCCGTAATGGCCGCCACAAAGAAGCCGGCAGCTGGGCAAGTATGCGCAGGAGGAAGATGAGAAAGTTTTTAAAAGTGAAAGTCTTCTTGGTCGATCCAGGACTCTGAGATATATTTAATTTAATTCCTGGAAGTGATGGCTTTTTGGATGATTCTTTCCACAAGAGAAAGTAAGCGGCAATTCTGAGGTGCTGAAAGGAAAGTTTACTCTCCCTCCCGACGGAATTAACAAATGGATATTGAGAAACCTGTTTTTTTTTCAGGTAAAACTAGCTTTATGGGATAAGTCGGAAGGGAGAGGACAAAAATATATTTATCTGGTTGGATTTTGTTGGAGGAGATGCCTTAAGGATTTGGAGACAGAAATAAAATTTTAATAAGGCTTTAAAACACAGATTTGGATTTTCTTTTTCCTTTGTCTGATACTACCCTGGAAGAGAAAGTGGAAATTTTGGCTTGGCTTGGATTGATTGAGGATTGTGGACTTTGGGATTGTCTTACTTTTCTTTTGGAATATTTTGGTTGGAGTAAGAAGAAAGAGGGGAAAAGACAAGAAAAGATTTATAATGGCTTTCTCCCTTGAGGAACTGAGGGATGAATATGAGCAAACAAAAGCAGCCTGTAAAGATGGTATGGAAAAAGCTTTTCTATTTTTAGAAATGGCGCTGGTTAACTATGAACAGACAATGCGACAGATGGAACAACAGCAAGAAGAAGACGAAGACACCATCTTTAATGAATCCCAAAATTTATCTAAGGAAGAAGGAAGGAAGAAAGCGAGGAAAATGAAGGACTTAAGATAAAAAAAAAACATTTAAGAAAGAGAAAAATATGATGCAAAATAAATACAATGATAGCAAACAAGAGAAAAAGGGAATACAACAGAGAAGGGATGCCAGCAAGACAGAGGTTAGAAGAAGGGGGGGTAGGAAGATCTGGTGGGGGAAGAAAGAAAGGGGAAAGGCGGAGAAAAGCCACAAAGTTTTAAAATTGGATGGGAAAAGAGGAATCTTTTTCAGGGATAAAGGTAAAGTATAAATTTTTTAAAAAAGATTTTGCAAGGTACATAAGACGGTATTGTAATAATTGTATTAGAAATAGAAAATCAGAATGGCTTAAGAGTTAATAAGAAATTAAAATGTTGAAATGTTTAATAATGATTGATTTTTAAAATGTAATAAAATATTGAAGGGAAAGGCAATGAGAATGCTATAAGATTTATTATTTAGATTTATTATTTAACTACGTATTTAGGAGGATACTATGTATTTAAACATTTCCGATTTATTACTCTGTTTTTATTGTTATTAAAAGTAAAATTAATAGATAGAATGTACCAAGCAGAATCAGATTGGATATTAGGTGTCATTTTAAATGTTAATCTAATATTTAGGGAGAGGATAGAAAGGCATCATACTCTGATTAGAGATTTCAGGAGAAATTCTTTTTTTTTTTTTTCATTATAAGGAATGAGATAGAGGGATAATAAAGGATGGGCAAAAGATACAAATATAATGATTTAAATTAAGATGGATTGAATAAGATAGAATTATGAAGAGTGAAATGTGTGGAGAAGTATATATAGAAGATACAGAATGGTAAACAAAATAGGTAATGATTTCTAAGATGAGCATGAATATAATTAAAGCCCATATAAAGAGAGGTACCGGGGCCAAGTTACTTTACTAAAAGATTTTTATATGTTTGTTTGTGTCTGTTTATGTTTTTGAGAAGTATTGGTGAAACCTTTTAGAAACACAAAAAGAGAATGACGATAATCAAGTCAGAAAGAAATAGAGGACAAGAGATGTTTTTATGCTCATTTAGAAATGGTTTAAAATAGAATTGTATTGTATAAGATAAGGTTTTATCTGACTTGTAAAATTTATAATGGAAAAAGGTTCAAATATGTAATGGTTGATGATGATTTGTTTGTTTTGAAATTAATAAAACTTGTTTAAAAAAAAATGCAACAATTAATAGAAGTCTGCTGGTAGTTGAAAGGCATAAGTCTTATAAGAATAATTTTATTTCCCTTTTAATAGCTTTATTGGTACATTATACCAAAGCGGTATAATAATCTATCATATTTCAGCAAAGTCTTTGATAAGGCAGAACACTCTTATAAGCAAAATACTGTAGTTAAGCATAAGGTGGATAATTAATTTAAAACCATTCTCAAAATGCTCTTCAAGTTTGCTTTAATAGTTAGATATCTTAATTAGAACTGTACACTTTAAGGGCAAGTTAAATATAGTGTGTATTTAATATTTAATCTGGTTGCTTCCGCATATGATGGACTCTCAAAATTTATAGGCATTGAAGTCCATCACATACGGAAGACATCAAATTGGGAAAATCCATAATTGTTTTCACCACAAATTCTATATTTGCTTTTCATTTCCCCCCTCTTTTCATGTGGATAACAGTTTGTGTCTATTGTGACCAGAAATAAAGTTATAAGAAGCAAATCACGGCAATGTATGGTTATGTAAACAGAATCTATTTTTGGTAGACTTTCTAGAATCTTTCTAGAAGGATTTTGGCAAGAGTCAAGACTGTTGCTTCATTATAGAGCAATATAATACTCTGCCCACACCCTCTAGTTGGATTCTACTTTCAACTACTGGCAAAAAAAAAATCAGTGCTTCTACTGCTTTTCCTCCTGGTAGCAGATCCCAGTATGACTGAATATTTAGATAAGGATATTTCAAGTCATTCAAGATTTTAACTCCCACAATTTCAGTTCTTCACTGCATAGCCAGGGTAGCAGGATGCCAATTGCTGCTCCCATGAACTCTTGTCATGAGTTATATTTATGGAAGTAAACTGAAAAAGAAATTTCCAATATTTTCAAGACACTGTGGTATCTTCCTGTCCTATATCCATGCTTGCTAAGAATTAGGAAAATATGGTGAGCATTTTGTTAAGGCAGGCTGCTCCTATTACCAAGCTACTGTGTGATCACTGAAAGATGGATGGTTTATAATAAACCAGGCTGAAAAATGAACACCCCCTCGTGTGTAGCAGATTCAAAAGATTACATAAGAACAAAGATGAGATATAGTTTTTTGCTTCTTTTCTTCCCACATGATTGGTGTGACAATGGTTCCTTCTAGCCTCAGCTTTCTTTAGAAAGGTTGCCAATACTTGGTTCTTTCCACAGGCCTTTGAGTCAGGCTGTGCTGGAGCTCCAATTGGATGATGGTGTTATTGTTATTCAGATCACCTTTTTAAAAATTTTCTTGCTTTATTATTGTTTGTAGGCATATGTACTGAAATTTGTATTCTTCTTGTTAGGACTTTTGCTTTTGGGGGAATAAGCTACTCAATGTCACCTTGGCTGAGTTGGGCAACCTTATAACTGTTTTAAGTAAGTAAATAACTAAACTTCATTGTGCAGAACATCTCAGGATGATACCTTGGGGCATGTAAATGGCAGAGCAGAAACAATTACCCACAAACTGGGAAATGTAACTATTAGGGCTGTATATCTTGGGTGCTTCATTTCCTTCTGAATAGCTTCCTCAGGGCCTCCTTCATCCTGTCATTCCTCAGAGTGTAGATGAAAGGGTTGAGCATAGGAGTGACCATGGTGTACATGATGGCTGCCAGTGTGTCGTTCTTAGGTGAGAAACTGGATGAGGGCTGGAAATACACCCAGATGACTGTGCCATAGAATAAGGAAACCACTATTAGGTGGGACCCACAGGTAGAAAAAGTCTTCTTCTTTCCATTGGCTGAAGGGATTCTCAGTATAGTCATCAGGATGCGTGCATAGGAAAGGCCAACAACCACCAGAGCTCCATTGACAATGAAAGCACCTTCTGAGTGTACTACCAGAGTATTCAGAGCTGTGTTGGAACAAGAAATTTTGAGCAGTGGAAAGACATCACAAAAAAAGTGGGGAACTTGGTTGGAGGCACAGAAAGAGAGACGGGACATCAGGAGTGTATGGAGGAGGGAATGAAGGTGAGAAGCCAGCCAAGATGTTGTCACTAACAGCTGGCATATATGTCTTCTCATCGTGGTGGCATAGTGCAGGGGTCGACAGATGGCCACATAGCGATCCAATGCCATGGAGGCCAAGAGGAAGCTGTCAGTGATGCCAAAAGCAATAAAGAAGTACATTTGAGACAAGCACCCACCATATGTGATCCTCCTCTTTCCAGAGAATTCACCAGCCAACATTTTGGGCGCTGTGGTTGATGTGAAACATATATCTACCAGTGACAGATTGCTAAGGAAGTAGTACATTGGTGTATGAAGGAGATGGTGGTCCCGTCGGATGGCCAAAATAATGACAAGATTTCCCAACACTGTGATGACATACATGATCAAGAAAATGGCAAAGAGCCACGTGTCACATTCTCGTTGGCTTGAGATGCCAAGGAGGATGAAGTCTAATATGGTGGTTCTGTTATCTGTCTCCATCCTGTTGGAAGGTGAGGACAAAAGGCAAAATAAAATAAAAGGAACAAGAGTAAGTAAAGACATCCTAAACACATGTTTGAGTTCCCTTGCTTGCCAGTTTTCTTGGCACTGCTCTGAAAGTGGTTAGTTATTACTTTCTACAGTATCTTTTTTCAACCTCCCACTCTAGCTTTGATCTTTTTCATCTGAGCCATTTTACATAGGTATTGTCATGCATTCCTTTTCAGTTTTTCTGATATTTTAACCTAAGCTATGATTAATTTGGACATTTCTCATTTTGTCAAAACTCCCAATGCAGTTTGTATTCAATATAATTACACATAATAAATTACACATAATAAAACCTATAAATATGTTACTAAGCATATTCTGTTCTGACAATATTTTTAATATGCAAATATTTGTCTCCCATGCATGGAAAAAAGCACATTCTTGCATAACCAGAAACTCTTATTTTCTTATTATTGGAAACAGAGGAACTGATGAAAAAGACTCTTATTTTATCAGTATGTGACTCACATATACAGTATATAGACTCCCTCAAGAATATTAGATTTTAAGCATTTGTTATCCCCCAACCATTACATGTAAGGAGCTTTGTTCCTTGTGAAATATAATCGATGGTGGAAAATGAAGGGCAAAGGAAATATATTTACAGTGACTATTCCCTTTCTGCTGCTATTTAGGGTGTTATAGTAGTTGTGGTAACTGTTCCTTTTCCTGGAGACCACACAGCAAACTTAGATGGTTTGAAGGAACTAAAGGCATGGAGGAGGGAAAGAATAGAAGAAAAGATAAACAATGGCTGATGAAATTCACTGGCAAGGTTCAAGGATATAAAGAATCTGAGCATGCAAAGCAGAGGAGGAGAGGTGGTATTTAGCAGGTTCTGACCAGTTCTGGAGGAGCGGTAGTGGAAATTTTGAGTAGTTCAGAGAACCAGCAAATACCACTTCTGACTGGAGATTTTACAGTATCCTTGCCCGCCACACCCACCAAGCCATGCCCACAGAACCAGTAGTAAAAAAAATTTTGAATCCCACCACTGCTGAGGAGCAGCAGGATCATGAAAGAAGTTTGTGAACAGAGAACCTGTCATTCATAAAAATATTTGGTAGACTTGGTAAGCCAACACAAACACTGTGTCAATATCTATAAAGGAAAAAAGGGAGGCCGGCAGGCAGACAACCAGACGGCTAAAGCCTTTCCACTTTAGGCTGATCTGGATCCAAATAAAAAGTCAATCTATTAATCAAAAGAATCAATTGCAGGTAAAACTGTAATGGGCATATTTAGGTAACTGAGCTCTGTTTTTAATGTTTCTGCACGTGGTGGAATTTTAGATATATATTTTTTAAAAATTATGAGGGTGCTAGAGATATTAAAAGGCATTTATTAAGTAATTTATTAGATTGTATCTATGCAAAATGTATTCTGTGTCATTTCATGGCCTATTTTTAAAATAAATTTTGAACCATGGTGAATATTTAAAATTCATTCTGAATCAGTGATTTTCACTGAAAGTGGAGCACAGAATTGAGGAAATGGCAGGTGTCCTTATCAATATTAAATCTGAGACATCTGCCATCTACCTCATTCCATACAAATGGAACAATATGCAGATAGAGCAGTAATTTGTAGCAACAATGGAAATAAAAGCATTACCTTTCAATCCATCATTACCATACCTTGAGGAACGCCATTGATCACATTGGCCAGGGTTGGGTGACTCTGAACTTATTAGGAGAAGCAGAGGACACGAGAGGTGAGATTAGGTATTGAAATATTACATTAAATATTATATCCTAAATACAGTCCTCTAAGCACAAGTGCTTTTTGCATTCAAAAATTAGACTGACTAAAACCTCTAATCAACAACAATGGATATATAATATTCTGTTATTTGAATTCAGTGATATTAAACCCAGCCTTCTTTAACGTTAGCCTGAATGTAATTCTCTCAACCCATTTTACCACACCTTAAGGAACAGCATTGACAATAAAATGAGCAGCAGTGGATGGTTCTGAACCTGTTGGATGCACATATAATATTCCTCCATTTGAATTCAGCAATATTAGACCCCAGCCAGCCTTCCAAGTGCCTAACCCTGGTATGGTTTTCCTCCCCCCTCAATTTCTTAAATAAGAAACGTAAGAGTTCCCTTGATGGATTTTTGCATGACATCTGTTTCATTAGTCAATAATAAACAAGTCCTATAGCCTCTCACACTCACCTGAGATCATTGGTAGGTGGTGTAATGGAATCTTGGAAGAGACAAAAATATGCCCAGTCTGTTCACGTCATATTCCTCTTTTGTTTAAGGTTGAATGTTAAAGAGGTACAATCTATGTTCTCAGAAATCAATTTTGGTCCTATCATGGATTTTATTTTCAATAGCTCTATTAATATATGCAGGGAAACAACACCCCCCAAGGGTGCTGTTAGTGAATGAGACAGAGTCAAAACATTATGATCTCTTTTGAGCTGTGGCTCCTATACCACAAGGGAATCAGGAGATGTTTCTGTTGAACTTACTCTTTAAGCTCCAGTGAGTGAAAGACACCGATGTTTCTAACATCTTCCTGTGCTTCTCCAAATCATTTAGGAATGATTGAACATCGAGGTAGAATTAGCAGGCAAGGCAAACGCTTCAAGTTCTCCAAATCATTTAGGAATGATTGAACGTCGAGGTAGAATTAGCGGGCAAGGCGAACGCTTCAAGTAGTTACCTGAGGAATACATGGCGTTAAGGCTGTGCTTGTTTATCGTCATCTAAGAGCTCTTTCTCTCACCCCTGGCAATGGGTTCTCACACTGGTTTGAAAAGTATTCTCCCCACATCCCTCCTTCACCATTTCTCCTCCAGGGATCAGAGATGTGGCTGCCTAACACCCTAAAATGCCAGATAGTTTTAGGGCAGAAAACTGCTCTCTTTCCTCTTCATCTAATGTGGGAAAGATCTACCAGTCACTCCCCTGAAGGAGCTGTAGGGCAGGATTGGGGACTACTGTTTCCTGTCTCTTTATCCTCAATCAGTTGGGATATTTTGCATTTGGGGTATTTTGCATAGGGAAGGAATAATTCAAGGTCAAAAGTGATGCAGTGAAGCATTTCACTGAGCTGCCTGGTGGCTTCAGCCTTTATTTGCCTTATCTTGGCCTACCTTGCTTCAACCCACCTGCCCAATTTCCCCTTCACAAGTCTGGCGGCCTCCACTTATGATCCAATTCCAATACTGCTGCTGTCAATTATTGGACGTGCCCCTATGACCTTACAGCCAGAGATTCATTCTCAATTTTCCTATGAATTTTAAACAATTAGGGGAGCCACGAAACCAGGATGGAGCAATGCTGTAATGGCCTGTTGGCGCTCAGCACATCCCCAATCTCTGAATGTTCCCCTTCCAAGCCTCTAGAACAGGGCTGTCAAACTAGCAGCCCGCGGGCCAGATACATCATGTGCTGGCCATGCCCACATTCAGTTTAGCAAAGGGGGAAAAAGTCACGATACATCATATGATGACGCCGTGACGATGTGAGTCTGACACCCCTTCTCTAGAATATCCACATAGGGATACTTTTCCAGCACAGAGGAAGTCAACAGTGCTTTCAGCCTAGAATCCTTCAATCAGGCTTCACTTGTCTGTCAACAGACTGGTGATCAGATTGAAAAACATTTTGAAGACAGGCCCTTGAGAAACCATTAACAGGGCACCCTGATACTCCACAAATAGGGCATATGTATGAACCAGTTGAGCAATAATATATTTTTAAATTTTACATACCATCAGAGCAGTGGTGGGATTCAAATTTTTTTACTACCAGTTCTGTGGGAGTGGCTTGGTGGGCATGGCAGGGGAAGGATACTGTAATATTTCCAGTCAGAGGTGGTCAGGGGTGGGATTCAAATTTTTAACAATCGGTTCTGTGGGTGTGGCTTAGGTGGTGGGTGTGACTTGGTGGTCATGTGACTGGGTGGACATGGCTTGGTGGTCATGTTATTGGCTGGGTATACCCAACTCAATGTCATTCACATCGAGGCATGCATCTCCTCGCCTGGCCTCTCATGACTGTGGGGATGCTGCAACAGTCGTAAGTGTGAAAAATGGTCATAAGTCACTTTTTACAGTGCCATTGTAACTTTGAATGGTCACTCCACACAAGCAAAGTACCAGCAAAGGAGGGGAAACAAACTCCAGAGAAATTCCTGAGACAGGAAGTCTAGTCCTGCCAAGAATGTAATAAGGGTTAATGGAGAGGCAGTTTCTGTAAGCAACACCAGAATGTTTCCTTCTTGCCTTCCTTACAGGATTAGGCCAGTAATTTCTTCTAACAACTGGTTCTGTTAGATCTGGGAGAGTGGGCGCAAGAACGGAGACGAGGCATCGAATAGTGACTCCAACTCTTTATTAGTGACTTCAGAACAGAGCAAAATACTCAGGCAGCAGCAGCTCCTTTTATAGAGCTGGCTGCTGTCAAAACATCCAATGATTTGAGTTTGCTGCGCTTGGGGCGTCCAATCGCGGCGACCCGTTAACTAGCCAATCGGATTAGTCTAAAACAACCAATCATGATCGGCTATTCACGGACCAATCAAAAGTGCAGGATTACGGGCCTGCCGTGGAAGGAAAGCAATTAGAGTTTCAGGCTTACGAGCCTGCTAGTTCGGAACACCCCTCCCCTCTAGGTTCCGTCTCAAGGGTGGGGTGATGTATTCTCGCAGGTAGGCAGGCCGTCGCACCTGTCTACCTGACTTGCATTGCTCCACCAGCCTTTGTCTGGACTCTGGTTCTGGTGGGCTGTTTGCTGTGTCCAGCTGTAAAGGTGACCTGACTTCTACGCTGGGTGACTCGGGGGTGCCACCAATACTCCCTTCAAGGCTGTCATCTGGATCCTCTGGGCTGGCTGATCCCGCCTTGCTGTTTCTCAGAGAGATGACCATCTGCCACGGCTCCTCTTCAATTGGTGAATATTCTGGGTTTTGTTGTACTGACTGCGGGGTTTCGTGTACTGAACCAGGTGTTAGTTCATTTTCAACCCCCTCGATTTCCCTTCCCCCCCTGGTTTGGAGTTCAGGGTGTGTGAAGGGGGTAGGTGTCATCCTTGAGCATAGTTGGTCGATGTGGCATTTCCACAACCTCCCATCTGTGGTTTCTAATCGGTAGGAACGGGGGCCCGTAAGTTGTGTTATTTTAGCAGGGACCCACAATGGGTCACCGGTAAAGTTTTTTGCGAATACTGGGTTGCCTACCTTAAATGTGCGACATTTGCTGCTGGAACCCAGGGGCTTTTCTGGCGTGTAGGCAGGGTGCAGATGGTCGAGATGAGATCTAAGTCTCCTGCCCATCAGGAGTTCGGCTGGGCTTTTGTTTGTGGTGCTGTTTGGAGTAATATGTTGGAGGAGAAGCATCCTGGTGACTTTGTCGTGGATGTTTCCTTGCTCCATTTTGTGTAAGGTTTTCTTTGTGAACTGGACCATTTGTTCAGCCCTACCATTGGCCGCAGGGTGACCCGGCGATGTTAAGGCGTGGCGTATCCCTCGGTCTGCTAGGTACTGTTCGAACGCCAAAGCGGTAAATTGTGGGCCGTTGTCTGAAACCAAGACATCTGGTAAGCCGTGTGTTGCAAACAGTCTATTCAATTTTTTTACAACTGCTTCTGTGGTGGTGTTCTTCATTTTGTTGACCTCGAGCCAGTTTGAATAGGCATCTACTGTTATGAGAAAGGTATGTCCTTTTGTAGGTCCTGCAAAATCGATGTGGATGCGGGACCATGGGACCCTGGGCGTTTCCCATTCCGTTGGTGGTGCTTTTGGTGGAGCCGAACGTGTTTCCTGGCATTTGTTACAGGTGGCTACCCAGGTTTCAATTTGACCGTCCATAGCTGGCCACCAGGCGTAGCTCCTTGCTAGTGCCTTCATTCGTACGATGCCCGGGTGTCCATCGTGCAGTAGTTTCAAGACTTTATTTCGTAGCCTTTCTGGGATGATGACTCTGTCTCCCCACAACACGCACCCTTTTTGGGAGAAAAGTTCTGTCTGTCTGTTTTTGAAGGGTTTAAATGTGTCGTTGGGTTCGATTTCAGGCCAACCTCTTTCCACCCAGCTGAGGACCCACGCCAAACAAGGGTCCTTCCTTGTTTCCGATGCGATGTCTTGCGCAGTTAGTGGTGGTGAAGTAAGTGTCTCAATTTGTAGTGTGGATAGGGTTGGAGCTGGATCGTCTAGGAATTCAGGTAATGGTGAGCGGCTTAAGGCGTCAGCATGGGGAATGGCTTTCCCCGGTTGATGTCTTAATTGGTAATCGTATGCGGCTAGAAATTCCGACCAGCGTGTCATTCTTGGCGATAGGATGTGGGGAGTTGGTTTATCCCCTGCCAAATGCCAAGCAATGGTTTGTGATCGGTGATTATAGAAAAGGATCTTCCATATACGTACTCGTGAAATCGTTTGATTGCAGATACAATAGCGAGGGCCTCTTTATCTAATTGGCTATAGTTTCTCTCAGTTTTAGATAAAGTTCTTGAAAAAAATGCAATAGGCGCCTCCGTACCGTTTGGTAGGACGTGGCTCAGGATAGCTCCTACTCCAAATGGTGAGGCGTCGCAGGTTACAGTTAATGGTAGTGTCTCGTTATATTGTATCAATACAGCATCTGATGTTAAGAGGTCTTTTACTTGCTGGAAAGCCTGCTCTTCTCGACGTCCCCAGAACCAGGAAGACTTCTTGTCGAGGAGCCTATGCAGGGGTTCAGCAACAGTCGCCTTCTGGGGTAGGAAGATGTTATAAAAGTTAATGAGTCCCAGGAAGGCTTGGAGATCTGTCTTGTTCCTAGGTCTTGGGGCGTTTTTTATTGCAGCCAATTTTTTTTCAGTGGGGTGAATTCCTTGTTTGTCAAGAAGGTAACCAAGAAATTCAACCCTCTCAGTGCATAGTTGGCACTTTTCCTTCTTGACCTTTAGGCCTGCGTCTTTGAATTTTTGAAGGACCATTCTTAGGCATTTTTCTAGTTGACTTCTTGTGGGGGCGGCTATCAAGACATCATTGAAGTAGGGTACAACCCCTTTTATACCCTGCAGCAACCTTTCCATCAAACTTTGAAAGATGCCAGGTGCTACGCTCACCCCGAACTGTAGTCTGTTACATTTGAACGCACCTCTGTGTGTGACTATGGTTTGGGCTTCTGTGGTCGCTGCATCTACGGGTAGCTGCTGGTACACTTGGGCTAAGTCAAGCTTTGCGAATACCTTTCCGCCCCCGAGTGAGTGAAGAAGGTGTTGGACCACGGGCATGGGGTAGGCGCTCTGCTGTAGTGCGTGGTTCAGGGTGGCCTTGTAATCCCCACAGATTCTCAAAGATCCATCTGGTTTTATGGGGGTTACAATTGGGGTCTCCCATCGGGCGTGGTCGATGGGTTCTAATACGCCCTGGGCTATTAACTTGTCCAGTTGTTCGTCAATCTTTGGTTTGAGTGCAAAGGGCACTCGACGAGGCTTAAGGCAAATGGGCGCTACATCAGGGCAGAGATTAAACGATATAGGGGACCACTTGTACTTGCCTAATTGCTCGGTGAAGACTTCTTGGAAGACCCGGACGAGGGCCGCCTCCCAGTCATCGCTTACGGTCTGGTTGATGCCTGCCAGCTCGATTCCTAGCGGCGCGAACCACTGCAAACCCAATAAACTGGGTCGGTCTTTGTCAACGACGGTGAGAGGTAGGGTTGTGGTGTGGTCTTTAAATGAGACTTGGACGTGACTGGAACCAGCGACTGGAATCCGATTTCCCTGGTAGTCCTTTAATATAAGTTTCTGAGTGCTGAGGGTTTTCCAGGAGACCATTGATAGGGAAGACCCGGAGTCAACTTCCATAACACATGGTCGTTTTTCAATGGTGACCCTTACCTGGATTTTCCTCGCATCAAGGGATGAGGCGTGGCCAATGGTGATGGTCTGGTGCGCCTCTTCTCATCTGGTAGAGGTGGCTAGTGCTCGATTTCTGTTGTGGGGGTTCCATTGGTTGCTTGGGCAGTCCCAGTTTAACGGTGGGGTGCCTGTTGTCTGCCGGAAACTATTCTCTCTTCTGTTTGGGCTGGATCCTCGCTGGCTCCTGCAGACTTTTGTAATGTGGCCCCTCTTCCCACAGGAACGACAGAGGGCGTCTAGGAACTTGCAGTCTGACCGCGGGTGGTTTCCCCCGCATCCAGCACATTGATACGGGGGCTTATGACCCCGCTGGCCTCACTGATCGCGCTTTGATCTGAGTCTATTGACTTCCTCTTCCTCACTTTCTGATGAGGATTCGAGGTCTTCATGGTGGGTGGTCGTTGTGTGTCTCTCTGAGGGAAGAGCAGCGTCGCTGGCGAGTTGGCAATTGGTTCCATTCGCTCGGCGCATTCGGGCTGCTGACTTCCTGGCGGATGTCAGGGAGTTGTTAACCTAATCATACGTAGCTTTTTCCCTGGTAATATTACACTAATAACTAGAGCATACAAAACATTTGCTAGACCAATACTCAAATACAGCTCATCAGTCTGGAACCCATATTACGTATCTGATATTAGCACAGTTGAGAAAGTCTATATACTCTACCTGAATACTCTACCTGACTCTGTGGCTATGTAGTTACAGTGGGCTCTAGCACTTAGATCATTAGAGATGAGTATTCCAAGGTCCTTTACATAGCTTGGATCATCAACAAGGTCTTGACTATTCAGCTTGTATTTTATTTTCTGATTCTTTTTGCCAATATGTAAGACAGAGCATTTATTTGTTGAGATTTGAAGTTGCCATTTGTTTGACCATTCTGATACATAGTCAAGCTCTTTTTGAAGGGTAGCAGTATTGTCTGTGGTATTGAACAACTTTACATCATCAGCGAAGAGAACGCAGTTGCTCTTAATATGATCACAGAGGTCATTTTATGTAGAGTATGAAGAGAGTTGATCCTAGAACACTGCCTTGGGGGACACAACTATTGACAGGTACAGAATTTGATAGGACACTCCCAATTTTGACCATTTGTTGTCTGTTTGACAGGAATACTTCTATCCAGTTATGCAGTTGTCCAGAGATACCATAAGATTTTAGTTTTAGTTGTAGTTTGTTGTGTACCACTGAATCAAAGGCTTTACAGAAGTCTATGTAGATTGCGTCTATTGTTTTGCCCTGATCAAGTTGTGTAGTCCATATGTTTTTGCAGTGTAAGAGTTGCAGATTACGGAATAGTTTTTTTCTGAAACCAAATTGTTTATTGGAGAGTATGTTGTTTGTCTCTAAGTGGAGGATAATGGATTGGTTAATAATTGATTCCATAACTTTACAGGTGACGCAGCATAAGGAGATTGGTCTGTAATTTTCAACTAGGCTGGGGTCTCCTTTTTGAAGATGGGGATGACCGTGGCTTGTGACCATAGGTTAGGCGAGGAGCTGGTCCTGAAAGATTTTTCAAAGATTATACTTAGAGGTTCTGCTATGGCAGTGTCTCAGGGAACAAAATTTCAAAATGGTTTGAAATAATTTTTTTAAATTATGGTCTATATTACAGTAGTAATATAATGCAGCAGGTTCTTGATGTCTAAAATAGATGATCTACTGTAGGAATGTGGAGTTAAATATCTATTCAGGGGCATAATCAAATGCAAATATGAGACACCAAATATCTTCAGAAAGGAATTCTGAGGAGAAAGGAATTCTGAGGAGAAAAGGAATTCTGTGACAACTCAAGTAGTCGTCTACAAAATGACTTGATTGACATGGTGCACCAAGAGCCTTTTAGAAATCGATGGACAAAATTATTTTAGGCAAAATTGAAGCAGTGTGCAGCAGCAGTCAAAAAATCCAACACAATTCTAGGTTGCATTAACAAAGGGACAGAATCAAGATCACGTGAAGTATTAGTACCACTTTACAAAGCCTTAGTAACACTTGGAATACTGCATCCAGTTTTGGTCAACACATTATTAAAAAGTGTTGAAGCAGTGGAAAGAGTGCAGAGAACAACAACAAAGATGATTAGGGGGCTGGAGGCTAAAACATATGAAGAACAGTTGCAGGAATTGGATATGTCTAGTCTAGTGAAAAGAAGGACTAGGGGAGACATGATAGCCGTGTTCCAATTTGTGTTCTTTAAGGGGCTACCACCAAGAAGAACAAAACCTATTTTCCAAAGCAACAGAAGGCAAATCAAGAAACAATGGGTGGAAACTAATTAAGGAGGAAACCAATCTAGAAACAAGGAAAAGTTTTCTCCCAGGGAGAACAATTACTCAGTGGAATGGCTTGCCTTCAGAAGTTGTGGGCGCTCCATCACTAGAGGTTTTTAAGAAGAGACTGGATAGTCACTTGTCTGAGGTGGTTGCTTCTGCTGCAGTAGCATCGGCAATGACATCTGCGAGGGCGGTGTCCCCCTTTGCCATGATCTTGCTTTGGGTGGTGAGGTCTCTTAAACCCAGAATGACCCGATCTCTCATGGCTTCTTCCAGATTTGCGAAACCACAGAGTCCACCCAAATTCCTGAGGTTCGCTATGAAGTCCCCAACGCTTTCGCTTTCCTGTTGGTCCCTCTGGTAAAACTCGTGTCTCCTGATGAGGGTTGGCACCGCTGGGGCATAATGGGCCCTGAGGATGGGAGCAAGGGTATCCCAGTCCATTGTTTTGACTTCTGCCAGTTTGGCGAGTGCTTTTGCCATCTTGAAAACGGCGGGTCCGCAATGCGTTAGGAACACAGCTCGTTTCTTGCCAGGCGTAGCATCCTTCAGGTTATTTGTTTCCAGGAACATTTGAAACCTGTCCATGTACGAGTCCCAGTCTTCGTTGGCTGGATCAAATGGAGCGGGTGGTATGGCGCCGCTGGTCATCTTGCCGCTATCGGTGTGCCCTCAGCCACATGCTCTGTTAGTGTTCCGCGAGTGCTCAGTCAGCTCTATCGTCTCCGCATCCCACCTTCGTCGCCAGTGTTAGATCTGGGAGAGTGGGCGCAAGAATGGAGACGAGGCATCGAATAGTGACTCCAACTCTTTATTAGTGACTTCAGAACAGAGCAAAATACTCAGGCAGCAGCAGCTCCTTTTATAGAGCTGGCTGCTGTCAAAACATCCAATGATTTGAGTTTGCCGCGCTTGGGGCATCCAATCACGGCGACCCATTAACTAGCCAATCGGATTAGTCTAAAACGACCAATCATGATCGGCTATTCACGGACCAATCAAAAGTGCAGGATTACGAGCCTGCCGTGGAAGGAAAGCAATTAGAGTTTCAGGCTTGGGACTTCCGGTTTGTCGGCTTCGCGAGCGGCAGGGATTTGCGATCCTGCGTGATCCCTGCTGCGCTAGCCGCTTTGATGCCTCCGATCTATTGATCTGGAGGCTAGGGCTGCCATGAAGAGGCAGCCCAAGATAGGAGGGATCCGGACAGGGGGTTGGGGTCTTCGCAGACCCCTTCCCCACCCGGCTCAACCCTCTTTCTCAAGGCGGTGGAGCGGTGGTCTGTAATGGCCGCCACAAAGAAGCTGACAGCTGGACAAGATCGTGCTGGAGGAAGAGAAAGTGCTGAAGCGAAAGTTTCTTGGCTGAACTGGACTATAAGATACAAGTAATACAAGTAATATCCTGAAAATTCGGATTTTTTGAAAGATACTTTGTTTCCAGAAGAGATTTACAAGCGGCGAGTGAAAGTGTTTTAAGAGAAAGTTTACTCTCCTTCCACATGGATTTAACAAATGGATATTGAAAATCCTGCTATTTTATAGAAGGTAAAAATTTAAAGCTTTCTGTTATAAGTGGGAAGGGAGAGGACAAAAAGAAAATTTTCATTAAGATTTTGCTGGAAGAGATGCCTGGAAGATTTTGAGATTGGAAGTTAATTGTAATGAGACTTTAAAATACAGATTGGGTTTTTTTTTTTTCCTTGCCAACTGATATTACCCCAGGAAGAAAAAGTGTGAAGAACTTTGTGTTCTGTTTGGATTGTTTGATGACTTTGGGATTTTGGGGAATTGTTTTAAGTTTTGAATTATCTTGGTTGTTTTAAAAAGAAGAAGAAGAGAAAAAAGAAGAAGAAAAGGTTTATAATGGCTTTATCTGTTGATGAACTGAGAGAGGATAAAAAAAAGAAGGTAAAGACGGTGTGAGAGAAATTTTTTGCTTTTTAGAAATGGCGTTTGCTACTTATCAACAAACACAGCAATTAATGGAGGATACAGAAGAAGAAGAAGAAGAAGAAGAAGAAGAAGAAGAAGAAGAAGAAGAAGAAGAAGAAGAAGAAGAAGAAGAAGAAGAAGAAGAAGAAGAAGAAGAAGAAGCCATCTTTAATGAGTCTAAAAGGACATAAGACTTAAAAAAAAAACATCCAAGAAAGAGAAAAATAAGGTGCAAAATTAATATACTGTTAGAAAGCAAAAGAAAAGAGAAATGCAACAGAGGGGGAGCGAAGGGGGTAAAAAGACCAGATGGGATAAGATAGGAAGGAAGAAGGGGGAAAGCCAAAAAGGCATGAAATAAGGTGTGGAGAAGAAATCTTTTTTTATGGATAATGGGTAATGCATAACTTTGTTTCAAAATGTTTCTGCAAGGTACATGATAGTATTGTAGTATTTGTATGAGAATTAGAAAATTAGAATTTTATAAGGCTTAAGTAAAGATTAAAATATTAAAGGTTTAATAATGATAGATTTTAAGATTTAATAAAATATTAAAAGGAATGTCTAAAACATTTAGTTTAAGTATAGAGTTTAATTGACTATTGTGTGGATGTTCGTATGAACTTATTATTATGGTATTTGTTTTTGAAATAGATAATTGGAATGCTATGAGATTTAATGTTTAATTATATATTTAATTACTTTATGGATTTACTATTTTAGTAAGTAGAATGTACTAAGCAGAATTAGATAGGGAATTAGATGTTAATGAAGGGAAGCGATGGAAAGGCATCATATTTCGATTAGTGATTTCAGGAGAATTTTTTTTTTCTAATATGAATGAGATAAATGGATAATTGAAAAGAATGGACAAAAGATACAAATATAATGATTTGGAAAGCGGGGAGAAGTTATAATAAAGATATAGAAGGGTAATAAGATAGGTAATGGCATATAAGTTGAACATGAATTTAATTGAAGTCCATACAAAGAGAGGTAATCCGGGGCCAAGCTACTTTTTAAAAAGAAGTTTTATGTTTTGTGTTTTGTGTGTGTATGTCTGATTGAGATTTAATAAAACCTTGGGAGAAAGCGAGAGGAATATTTGTAAACAAGGCAGAGGGAAATATGAATATGATGAGTATAAAATGGATAAATATAGAAGAAATGTAATTGAATAAGAGTAAAGAGAAATAATGAGAAATTTGCTAAAAAAATATTTAAGTGGAAATGGAATATATTAGAATTGTATTGTATAAAACAATGTTTTATTTGCCTTGTAAAATTTATAATGGAAAGAGGTTCAATGTCTTTAATGTTTAATGATGCTTTGTTTGTCTGTAAAATTAATAAAATTTGTTTAAAAAACAAAAAAGAGTTTCAGGCTTACGAGCCTGCTAGTTCGGAACAGGTTCTCCGAACTGCTTAGAATGTTAACAACCGGTTCTAGTGAATAGGTGTGAACTGGTAGAATCCCATGCCTGGAGGTGGTATTTGCTGGTTCTCTGAACTACTCAAAATTTCCACTACCGCTTCTCCAGAACCAATCAGAACCTGCTGAATACCACCTCTGGTTTTTAGATCATCAGATAATGAGATAATATGCCATGCCAACAGGAAACAATGATCTTACATGCTGAAAATCAGTGTGCAGCACATCAGAAATGGGATTAGACTTTGGCAGGCCTATATATTTTGAACCAAAAAGAAAGCCAAATCCTGATTGCATCTAGTATTATGTCTGAATGGTCCTGCTTATCTGTAGATGAAAAAGGAATGTGTTGAGGGAGGGTACATGTACATACAGAGAATGTGCCAAAATGTATGCACTTCAAAGTAAAGATTAATCCTTCTTTTTAAAAAATGGTAATACAGGAACAATACGGAGTAAACTGTATGTGAATACAAATAGAGGGACAGAAGTCAAAATCAAGTGTTTATCTCTTCTACAACCATGTCTGAAGGCAAAATGCTCTTCTGTTTTTTCATCTTCTCAGTCATCAAAGAGAAAATGATTGCACACTATTTCTTGAAGGCCTTCAATTTATTGAAGATGTTCCAAAGAGGTGATACAACAAGATGGACTGAAGATAATAACTACCTAACACCGTGTGCTGAATGCTTCTTATATTAGGAAAGGCATCTAATTAAAGCAGTGGTTCTCAGCCTGTGGGTCGTGACCCCTTTGGGGGTTGAATGACCCTTTCCCAGGCGTCGCCTAAGACCATCAGAAAACACATATTTTTGGTGGTCTTAGGAACCGAGACACCACTATTCTATCCGTCTCCAAGCAGGTCCGCCCACATGCAGATACGCCCACATACAAGTACCTGGCATGATGACATAATCGCACCAACCCCATCACATACACCCTGTACAAATACAGGTGTATGTGACAGGGTTGGCGTTATAATGTACTTATGTGGACCAGTCACACATGTGTAGAGAGCAGCTACTGTGTAGAAAACAACTGCTGTGTTGAAAGCAGCTACTCTGATAAAAGCAGATACTGTGTTGAAAGCAGCAGTATTGGAGGTAAAATGACACTTCATGAATTATAATTACTGGGTAAATGTAAAATCATGTACTGTAAATTCATCAACTACTGCAAAAAATATATATATATCTGTACCATAGGAACTTAATCTGGATGCTGATCAGTCTTTTTATATTTAGCTGTGGTTGATGTGAATACTGCCCCCTTGTGATAGTAACAGGTATGTAAAAAAACAACACAGAGAATGGTAAATCATAGGAAACTTTAATGAATTGTAAATGCCATGTATCATCTTTTGTATTATTAAAGCTATTGTTATATATTATATGTCAGATATTTGCATTACGATTCATAACAGTAGCAAAATTACAGTTATGAAGTAGCAATGAAAATAATTTTATGGTTGGGGGGTCACCACAACATGAGGAGCTGTATTAAAGGGTTGCAAGGAAGGTTGAGAACCACTGAATTAAAGGCCTATGTACAGCCTTATCCAGAATAATGGAAATCCAATTTGCAGTCCGAAGTCCACTTTGAGATATTTTTCCCTTTGCAGTTTATTTGCCAATCGTCCCTAAAAGTCAAAATAAGAATATTACGTATCTTAGAATATTGGACATGCTTAGCAATAATATTGAATGACATAGGACAGTGGTGGCTAACCCTTTTGGGCTCTTGTGCCAAAAATTGTGTGTGCACTTGCGCTCATGTGCTCACGTGCCAACACCCAGAAGACAATGCACATGCCCCCTATGCCTCCTGTGCATGCGCACACAATCTCCCACGCCCTCACCCGCTGCCCCCTTACTTGCACTGCAACCCAGCTGATTTTCGGCCTGTTTGAGGCCTTTTTCAGCCTCCCAGAGGCTTGAGGAAAACATCGCAGGAAATACGACTTCAGCAACAGAGTGGTCAACGTCTGGAATACTCTACCCGACTCTGTAGTTTCTTCCCCAAACCCCAAAAACTTTAACCTTAGACTGTCTACTATTGACCTCACCCCTTTCCTAAGAGGTCTGTAGGGGGCGTGCATAAGCGCACCAACGTGCCTACCGTCCCTGTCCTATTGTTTCTCTTATTCTTCTTTTATTTTTCTTATATGTACCCATTTCATGTATTCACAACTATGTATACACTTATACTTATTATCTTGTAAACAATTGGCAAATCAAATAAATAAATAAATAAAATCTGCAGCCTTTGCAGGCTGAGAAATGGGCCCGTTTCATCACTTCGGGTATTTCCGGAAATACAGGAAGTGACGAAACAGGCCTATTTTTCAGCCTGCAAAGGCTTTCCTCAAGCCTCTGGGAGACTGAAAAAGGCCTCAAACAGGCCAAAAATCAGCTGGGAGGCGTGCACATGCAGAGTGAGGTAATTTGGCCTGAGGCTTGCGTGCCGGCACAAATGGCTCTGCGTGCCACAGGTTCACCATCACAGATATAGGATCACATTAATAAGAGATGTGGACTCACCAGACATTCATCTTTTTCCTGCCCAACACAATTCTCTTAGCACATGCAATATCATCTCTGAGATCGTCATCTATGAGAGCTGAGGAAAAAATAAAGAATTATGAAGGGTTTCATAAAAGGGATCTTTTAAAATCAAAAGCATCCGCGAGACATTTTTCAGGATTGGCTGTATATTTTAAAATTAATTTAAATTAATTTTGTTTTAGAAAGCAGGTTTCAACTCAATGGTAACTTAGTCAGGAGATCGTCACTAAATTGAATTTTCCTTATTTATAGGATGCGGCCTTTTGGAACACCTGAATAACAATCTGAAAATCTTTCCCTCCTCTTTGCATTCTGTCAGGGCTTAGAGGCTTCGGCAGCTGTTTCTCACAGAGATCAGTGATTGTACACCTACAGCTTTGCCTCCCAGATAGAAGACCATCATCCAGGACTGGATCAGGGACAAGGAACAGAAAGCAATGGATGAGACCTACCTAATGCAGGCGCTGGAAGACATGTGCTGCTGTTCTCTCTCCCTAGCCAAATACGACTTATGGCCACAACTGAGCCCAAAATTTCTGTCGCTAAGTGAGACATTTGTTTTATGACCTTTCTTGCCCCACATTTGTTATGTGAATCACTGCAGTTCTTAAATTAGTAACACGGTTGTTAAGTGAATCTGGCTTCCTCCTTGACTTTGCTTATCTGAAGGTGGCAAAAGGTGATCACCTGACACTGCAACTGTCATAAGTATGAGTCAGTTGCCAAGTACCTGAATTTTGATCGCCTGACCATGGGGATACTGCAATGGTCGCAAACGTGAAAAATGATCATGAGTCACTTTTTTCAATGCTGTTGTAACCTCCAAAGGTCACTAAATGAACTGTTGTAAGTCGAGGATTACCTATATTGAAGACTGAATGGGCATCAATGAATTTGACAAATCCCACTCCACCAAAGGGCTTAAACCCAGCGGTGGGATTCAAAAATTTTTTACTACCGGTTCTGTGGGCATGGCTTGGTGGGCGTGGCAGGTGAAGGATACTATAAAATCTCCATTCCTTCCCGACTCCAGAGGGAAGGTTACTGCAAAATCCCCATTCCCTCCCCACCCCACTAACCTGCTTTCCAGCTCCGTTCTCCTGTGCAGGGCAACAAAAGGAGACCCAGCTGATCAGCTAGGACTCAGGAGGCAGAGAATAGATGGGGGCGGGGCCAGTCAGAGGTGGTATTTGCCTGTTCTCCGAACTACTCAAAATTTCCACTACCGGTTCTCCAAACTGGTCAGAACCTGCTGAATGCCACCTCTGCTTAAACCTTGTTCTACCAGTAATGAGGCCTTCTAGAGAGATGAGGATTTAAGTAATGGAGGATCTTGATGTAGAAAGCTAGCCTGAGCTGGCCTTGCCTTTCTCAGTATTTACTACTATTTGTGTTTATTATTTAGTCAGACACAGAAGTAAAAGCCGGAGTGCATTAGATGATTCTTTACCAATATGTTTGGTTTCCCCATTTGTAAGACTCATATCTTGCCTTTCATTTCTGAGTACAATCTGTATGTGTGTTCAGAGGGCAGGGCATAGTAATTTTGGGAGCAGGGAGTGCTCAGTCGGAGAGTAGCTAGACCTGGAGTATCAAACTCGCGACGACATGTTGTCGTCACGTGACATATTTCAACTTTTCCCCCTTCGCTAAACCAGGGGTGGGCATGGCCAGCATGTGATATATCTGGCCCATGGACCACAGGTTTGACACCCTGAGTTAGACTGATGAAAGAGAAGAAGAATACAGGGGGAAAGAACCAGAACTTCTCTGTAAATATAAGGTGATCCATCTTCTTTAGGACATTTCGTAAGCGTTTTCCCTGCTTAGCCTCATGTTAAGTGGTTACTTACCACTGCAGGACACTTTGCAGAGATTAGCTGAATATCCCTGGTTATTGTCACACCACCAGCGGTTGTTTATCTGGAAAATCCCAAAGAATTGAATCAGTCCGTTCTTTCGCGAGGTTACCGATTTGCTGTTGAATCCGCTGCCATGATGAACCAGACAGATCCCTAGTTTAAAAAAGAGAAAGGGACTCCAGTAGCAGTTGGCAGGAAGGTAATGTTAATGAGGAAAAATGTTACCCTTTGCTTCTTTTGTTAATTGAATATTTTGAAGGATAATGATTTATCCTTCCCAATCTTTCATGGATCTTATGGAGTAGGAAGGAAAGGAAAAGAGCCCCTGGCGATTTTACTCTGCTACTCATAATTGGCTATTTGGGGCAATGCTCATCTCTGTTTCAAGGGCCTCTGAGCCAGCTCTATCTGAAAACATTTCCATAGTCATGTGGCCAGCATGATGTCATAGAGCACGGTTTCCTCCCCACTGAAGTGGTACCTATTTATCTACTTGCATTTGCCTGGTTTTGAACTGCTAGGTTGGCAGGAGCTAGAAGTTCACCCTGTTGTGCAACGCTTGGGTCTCAAACCTGGGTTGTCGACTTTCCAGCTGACAAGCCCAGCATCTTAACCATTGAGTCATCGCACCGCCTCATTGAGTAGGCACTTGTGCTGTTTATTGCTACCGTACACATTTTGGAAAGCAACTTCCTTCTTTGAAAGAATTTGAAATATTGTTATCTCAAAGGCATTCTTCAAGTTTTTGTGTTGCTTGTAATACATTCCCTCGGAGGCTCTCAGCTTGTCCACAAATTTGGTATATCTTAATGCGGAACATTGTGCATGGATAGGGCCTGTAAGCACATGGAAGAAGCCACATCCCAGCTAAGTACACCTGAAACTGTAGCAGCGGAAGCAGGCAGAGATAAGGCAATGTCAGAAAAAGGGACAGGAGGGCTTGGAACTCAGGTCTTGGATGATCCAGCAGAGGCAGGCAGGCTTTTGATGGATTGGCATGGAAGGCCAGAATCGGGCTAGCAGGAACCCTGGGAAGAAGTCTGGCCATGCTAAGCGATCCAACACTTGAGGTGTCCAGAGAAGTTTCAGCAGCAGAGGCAGGGAGACCGAGGCCAGAGAGGCTAAGGCAGCAGGGACTAGGGGTGGGCTTCAAAATTTTTTTAGCAAGGGGTGTTATGTCTCACCTATATTCACAAGTGAGAATACAAAGTTCCATAATTCCAAACATTCAAACAAAACAGAAGCAGACCACAAAAGGGTTAATAATGCTATATTCCAGTCCTTGGCAGACTTCCCGGAATCTGTCTGGTAATTCAGAATGTCCATAAATTACAAAGGCTGCTCCCCACGTATCCTTTCGACACATCAAACACTTTGCTTCCAAGCAAAGTTTGAGACTCATCACGCCTCCTTAAATCACCTGGATTGGCGTGTCAATCTCCCTAATCACTGTCTGACTTGACGCCTCCCCTCAGCTTGACGTTTCAGTCTCCTCCTAGTTCTGGCGTCAAACCACGATCTGTCAGCTTCCCCATTCGAAGCCTCTGATAATTCAGACTCCACATTCACAGCAGGCTCCAGCCTTTCATCATCAGAATCATCATAGTCAAAACTCACAGCAGGATCGATCCTTCCAGTCACAACAAAGGGGTATTCTGCCCTAATGACTAGCTGGGTGGGCATGTGACTGGGTGGGGGTGGCCAACTCGACATTGCTTCTTTGCCCTAATTACCTAAAAAAAGATTTATACCAAAAAGTTGTTTATTATTTCATGCATTGAATACTTACAGTAAATAAAAGTCTGGGTGAAACCAGGCTTAATAGCGGTGACTGTGAGAGGGATTTTGGAGTCTTAGTGGAGTTTCTGTTGAGTTGGGTGATTCTTATTATTTGGGAATTAATCCCCTTGGAGGCTAGTGGCTATGTTATTTGATTTTCTCAATGGCTCTCCCTCTCAAGGGCTGAGTGGATTGTTTATCTAGCTTGCAACATTTTTATGAGGTGTGAAATGCTCTTGGCTGAATGTCCAGAAGTTCAATTAAGCCTATTAATTAAGCTGCTGATACAGTTCTACAGAGGAATTATTGAGTCTATCACCTCAATAACTGTCTGGTTTGGCTCTGCAACCAAACAAGACAGACACAGACTTCAATGGATAATTGGAACTGCAGAAAAAACAATTACCACCCACCTGCCTTCCATTGAGGACCTGTATACTGCATGAGTCAAAAAGAGGGCTGAGAAAATATCTACAGACCCCTCACATCTCGGACATAAACTGTTTCAACTATTTCCCACAAAGCGACGCTATAGAGCATTGCACACCAGAACAACTAGACACAAGAACAGTTTTTCCCAAAAGCCATCACTCTACTAAACAAATATTTCCCTCAACCCTGTTCAACTATTACAAAGTCTGCACTACTATTACTATTAATCTTCTCATCATTCCTTATCACCCATCCCCTCCCACTTGTGACTGTATGACTGCAACTTTGTCGCTTGTATCCTTACAATTTATATTGACTGTTTCCTAGTATGATTTGATTGCTTATTGTACCCTATGACTATCATTAAGTGTCGTACCTTATGATTCTCGACTCCTGACGAATGTATCTTTTCTTTTATGTATACTGAGAGCATTTGCACCATGACAAATTCCTTGTGTGTCCAATCACACTTGGCCAATAAAGAATTCTATCTATCTATCTATTCTATCTATTAGGAGCTTTCCCTTGCTGCTTGTCTTTCTGAGGTTATTGGGGGCTCCCCGTGTCCTGCAGAATCTTATCTAGGGGCTCTCCTGAGCCCCTGAAAGCCCCCTGCAGCCCATGAAAAAGACCTACATCCGAGAAGAACTGCCAACTGCTAGGCTGGCCGATGCTGTCTGCATTCTTTTCCAGGGAAAGTAAGCAATGAATCAGACTTGAGGGCTCTTTGGGAGAAATCATTGTTGAGCCAGCAACAGCAGCAACTTCCTGTCTTTAAATTGTGTTAAAAAAACAACTCTTGGCAAGACGGTGCATCTGAGATGTAGAGCAGAACTGTCCCCCTCCTTCTCCACTTCATTGGGTGAAATTTCTGCTTCTTGAAATGAATACCCCGCTACCGCGAGGGGTTCCCAGCGAGGGGATTTTGCATTTCTTGATTTCGAGTTCTTCGCTGCTTCTCCCCGGGAAGGAGGGCGATTTCTTCGGCGCTGAGCCCATCCGCGGCGCGGAAAGGAAACAGCCCCAGAGGGGAAAGTGAAAGTGCCGGGAAACGATCGGGAAGGGCCGGCAGAATCATCTCCCCAAGAGAAAGTGAGGACTGCAGGCGCTATTCTGCTTGGCGCCCTCGGGACTCAGACTCGAATAGAACTAGTTTAGAGTAAATGTTTGGCGGATTGCTGGCCTTTCAAAGATACAAAGATTCGTTCGTGGCACAAAGTGAGCGTTCTCACGACCCGCGAAAGAGCGCTAACAAACAGCCCGGAGGCGCAAAGGCAAGCGGCGAGGGCCATCTCATTCATCAAGGGAAAACAAAAACAAATAGTTTCCTGTGAGCTGTTCAATCTTTCCTTCACTCAGATAAAAACCCTTGGATCATTGTGTTACAACTTCCTGTTTACAGAGTAATAGCGATCTGCTTTTCAAACAGCGATAAATTCCTCTCTGCCAGTTAAACAATTAACCCGTTCCTTGCAGACTCTAATACTACCTCATTACCTCAAATCTTACAACTTTTCTACCTCATCAGCTATATCAACGATTAGATAATCAATTTCTATAAAATATTTTAATAATGGTTTAACTGATTTATTGTTTTTAATTGATTAGTGTGATTAGAGTGTTTAGTGCAAATAGTGTGATTACTGACTAGTTTAAAAGATCAAAATCCATGTAATTTAATTGAATAGCAAAATCATTGATCTAGTGAATTTAAATGAACAGTGTGGTTAATAATTAGTGAATTTAAATGAACAGTGTGGTTAATGATTAGTGTAATTAATTGATTAATGATTAGAGTAATTAACTATTCAGGCTGATTGTTGCTCAGGAATATTATCTGACTTGAGAGATTACTGCAATTGATTGTTTGATATAATATTGGCTATATAGATTACCCAAAATTGTTCCTCTAATTAATTCAATCAACGTACTATTTTAACAATCCTACCATGCCAAAAGAAAATCCTACGTCAAACCACAACCTAAAGAGAAGATGATCCCCACCAGTGAACCACAAGACTCCTGCACATGCCTTAAATGCTACAAAAATCTAAAGGATAATGAAAACTCCATCAAATGTTCTCTGTGTAAAAATACACTCATCATGACTGCTTGGGATTACCTGAGCAGATGATTCAATACCTAAAATCATCCAATGAGTTTCCACATATCTGCAAATCATGCAGACCCAAACTGGATCTGCCTGAAAGAGTTGATACCATTGAAACCATTGAAACATCCCCTACCATCGAAACCATTACAACATCCCTCAACATCATAGTAGCATCCCTGGACGCCGTAAAGAAAGAATATCCAACCTTGAAAAAAAGGACACAACGCAAAAACCTGAACATCCAATAGCTACTAACCACATCTCTACCAATCAACCACAATCCAATCCACAACCCAATCCACAAATAAACACAACCCAGACAAATATTGATATCCCAATTCTCATCAGAGAAGCCGTTGAGCGTGAACGGAAACGCCCAAACGCCATCTTATTTGGTCTAGAAGACATCAATGTCAATGATGACATCACAACTGTCCGAAACATCATCAGAAATTATCAAGCATCAACCATCTCCGCTGATGAAATACTTGACATTTCCCGCATTGACCGAGAGCTCAAAAATAGAGATGGCTCTGTGGCCCCACGCTTGTGCAGGGTCATTTGCAAAATGAATCAAGCAAACGTAAATTCATTTATACTATAAACTCACTCGCCAAAACCAACACCATCCATAAGAACCTCCGTTGCCGCCCTGACCTAACCATACAGCAACGTGCCCGCTCCCGTGCACTCCGCATTGAACTCAAAAACCATCTAGATAATGGAGAGAAGGACCTGTACATTGACTACCATGCTGACTGTATCAAAAGTAAACCACTCAACCCAATACTCAGCTTTTACCCTCAACCACAACCCTACCTCAACCCATCCACCATCACCCAAGACTAGGCACGCACGCCCCAACTACCTCAATTCCAACTACTGCCGGCCTTAAATGCAAACTACTCAATGCAAGAAGCCTCGTGAATAAAATACCTGAATTTCTCTTCCTCCTAAATATGGCTAACTTCGACATTATATTTGTCTGTGAAACATGGCTCAATGCATCTCTCCCGACTCCATTACCACAGTAAGAGACTATCATGTTTACAGATCAGATCGTGAAAATCGTCGAGGAGGTGGAGTTGCTATATTCTATAAAAATCCTTACATCTAAAAATATCCAAGTTACCCAGGAGTTTGCCCTTCCTGAAACCATCATCTGTGAACTATCCTCAAATATCACAATTCGATTCTTACTATGTTACAGAGCACCTGATTATGACATCGAACATGTAAACAAGCTAAATACATTACTAACATGGGCTGCATCCTGCCCATACCCTTTTATCCTTCTTGGTGATTTCAATCTACCTCATATTAACTGGACCTAAATGATTGTACAACTGAAATCATACACACAACCTTCTACAATGCTATTACAAATCTGGGACTGGAACAACTAGTAACCAACAACACTAGACTAAACAACTGCCTCGATCTCATCTTCTGCAACAGTTTGAACCTAATCTACGGAATACAATCTAAAGAACCCTTTTCCAGTAGTGACCACAATATGATCGACTTTTGTCTCAACATACATCCACACAAAAATCACCACAATGATGTAATCCCCTATTGTAACTTCAAAAAAGGCAACTATGATCTTATAGACAACGATCTCTCATCCCTTGATTGGCAATCTCTATTCACTGGATGCAATACTGTTGAAGACCATTATAACATATTTTTACTTGAAGTCAAAAGAGTCATCAAACTATATGTACCAACAACAACTCCCAAAACAAAACAAAAAGCAGATTACCCATATCAATAAGGAAACTTCAATCCAAAAGAGATCACTCTGGCGGAAAAACAAATCTGGTCACGTTGCCAATTTCAAAAACCGATACAAAAATCTATGCCACCAGATAAAGACCGAATGCACCAATTATCACATTAAACAAGAGGAAAACCTTCTAAGCACCAATTCCACCGCGCTTTTTACAATTTTGTAAACAACAAACTAAAAGACTCAAGGTCCATCCCTCCCTTGATAGGACCTGATGGTAAAGACTGCAACGACGACACCATTAAAGCCAACATCTTTAACACATTCTTCGGCTCAGTATTTGTAAACAGCAATGGATCATGCCCAATATTTCCTAGCCGTACCACAGATAACAACAATGATCTAATACATATCGATTTCACAGAAGACAATGTTGAAAAAGCAATACGCAACCTAAAACCATCTCTATCTATTGGACCGGACGGAATATGTGCCTACTTCTTAAGAAAGCTATCCTCTGCCATAGCCAAACCTCTAAGCATAATCTTTGAAAAATCTTTCAGAACCAGCTCCTTGCCTAACCTATGGTCACAAGCCACAGTCATCCCCATCTTCAAAAAGGAGACCCAAGCCTAGTTGAAAACTACAGGCCAATCTCCTTATGCTGCGTCACCTGTAAAGTCATGGAATCAATTATTAACCAATCCATCATCCTTCACTTAGAGACAAATAACCTACTCTCCAATAAACAATTTGGTTTCAGGAAAAACTATCCTGTAATCTGCAACTCTTACACTGCAAAAACATATGGACGACACAACTCGACCAGGGCAAAACAATAGACGCAATCTACATAGACTTCTGTAAAGCCTTTGATTCAGTGGTACACGACAAACTACTCCTAAAAATAAAATCCTATGGTATCTCTGGACAACTGAATAACTGGATAGAAGCATTCCTGTCAAACAGACAACAAATGGTCAAAATCGGGAGCGTCCTATCAAATCCAGTACCTGTCAATAGTGGTGTTCCCCAAGGCAGTGTTCTAGGACCAACTCTCTTCATACTCTACATAAACGACCTCTGTGATCATATTAAGAGCAATTATGCTTCTCTTCGCTGATGACGTAAAGCTGTTCAATACCACAGACAATACTGCTACCCTTCAAAAAGATCTTGACTATGTATCCGAATGGTCAAACAAATGGCAACTTCAAATCTCAACAAATAAATGCTCTGTCTTACATATTGGCAAAAAAATCAGAAAATAAAATACAAGCTGAATAGTCAAGATCTTGTTGATGACCCAAGCTCTGTAAAGGACCTTGGAATACTCACCTCTAATGATCTAAGTGCTAGAGCACACTGCAACTACATAGCCAAAAAGGCATTAAGAGTTGTTAACCTAATCCTACGTAGCTTTTTCTCTGGTAATATCACACTACTAACCAGAGCATACAAAACATTTGCTAGACCAATACTCAAATACAGTTCATCAGTCTGGAATCCACACTACGTATCTGATATTAGCACAATTGAGAAAGTCCAGAAATATTTCACAAGAAGAGTTCTCCACTCCTCTACTCGCTGTAGAATACCTTATGCCACCAGACTTGAAATTCTAGAACTAGAAAACCTTGAATTACGCCGTCTTCGGTCTGATTTAAGCATGGTATATAAAATCATACATTGCAATGTCCTACCTGTCAATGAATACTTCAGCTTCAACCATAACAACACAAGAGCACACAATAGATACAAACTCAAAGTAAACCGCACCAAACTTGATTGCAGGAAATACGACTTCAGCAATAGAGTGGTCAATGTCTGGAATACTCTACCTGACTCTGTAGTTTCTTCCCCAAACCCCAAAAACTTTAACCTTAGACTGTCTACTATTGACCTCACCCCTTTCCTAAGAGGTCTGTAGGGGCGTGCATAAGCGCACCAACGTGCCTACCGTCCCTGTCCTATTGTTTCTCCTATTCTTTTATTTTTCTTATATGTAACCATTTCATGTATTCACAACTATGTATACATTTATACTTATTATCTTGTAAACAATTGACAAATCAAATAAATAAATAAAATAAATAAATAAATAAACAAAGGGTACCAGAAAGGGTATCAAGAGAGAAGAAGAAAAGGGAACTCACAGTCGTTCAAGCGGATGCCACGGTATCCATCCAGTCCTTTCGATTTCAGAAAAGAAGCAAGATGACACCTGGCAAATAGTTTGGCTTCCTTGCCAGCAGTGAAGAAAATCAGGAGGCTGAGGGTCGTCAAAGCCTTCATTGCTGCAGCTTTCCTGAAGATCAGCCTTCCTTGAGGTAACCCAGATTTTTTTTCCCCTTCTTTTTGGTAGTGAGAGATCTGGCAGCTTGCCCCAACTGATTCCAAGGAAATAGGACTATTCAAGAAATTGCCAACCAAGCTTGTTACTTCACCGAGCAGCACTGCCTCGCAATTTCTGTATCATTTTTAATATCTTTTAAACCACTGAGAGTCTTGGGAGCATAACCTCCCTTTCAGTCTTCACCTCTCATTTTCCCCCCTTTTTTGTTTTGTATGTTCATGGAACTGTTGCCACTGGTTTTCTTCTTTGAAGCCAATAACTGGGGCTATGTAAAGATAATTCCCAGATCTTGGATTAAATCTTAACCGTTTAACTGAAATTGCTTTGGACGAGGAGAACAAATTATTCTCTTTCTCAACCAGAAAGAGAATCACAAGGGGAACAGGCTATTCTGCCTTTAGCAACTCATTACCCACTGAAGGAGTTCCTACACCAACATCTGTGATTTTGTTTCCTCCTCAATCCAGTCTTCCCCATATAGCTCATGTCTTTTAGAAGATGAAGGAGGGCTTTTTGACCAGAATGTTCTTCTCTGTTACCATTTGTACAGTGCTTTCGAATAGTTTGCTCCTTTGACATTGTTGATGGACATTAATTAAATGTGCAAAAAAGGGTTCTTCTTTGTGCTAATATAATGCAGCTTGGTCTTTGTCAACTGAGAAAGCCTCATAAATTGTTCCCTGACTTCCCATTGCAGAAAGTAAGCACCAATCCCTCCTAGAAGAATTGAATATTTTAGGAAATATTAAAAAGGCAGAATATTGAGAAACATGCTCTTGGAGATAGAAACTCAGAGACTCAGCTCCCTGCCCCCCCCCCCCACCCCAAGAAGATACTGAGCTGGGACAGCTTTAGAAATGCTGATTTGGTAATCCATTCCTGCCTGAGCAAGGTCTGGCTCTGAACAAAGGCAGGGCAAAGCCATTCAGCCACAATAGGAATTGTCCTTCATTGCATCACCCAGCAAGCTTCAACCAAGCCTGAGACTCAAACAGCCTACAAAGTTAGCTGTGACCCCTACAGCAACCAATAGAATATACACTCTTGTACCAGGAACAGGAAGCTCAAGGGCAAGGCCCAAGAGAAGGTATAAATAACCATCACTCTCCACTCCATATGTTCAACGGCCCAGGACTTCAAACCCATGTGGTCTTGTTCATCAATTCATCTTTCCAATCAGCCTCCATGTTTCTGGTGTCTTTCTCTCCACTTGGAACCGAATCAGATGAATATTTCTTCCAACACCATATTGTGCTAGATCATGGTTTGTTTCAACTATGTGTGATTGACTAAGCATCAATTGGCTAGATGATGTGGCTCTCTATCCTGCCTTTTGTAAATCATATTCCCTAGTCATGTATAAAAATCAGTAAATATATATCAAAGTATAATTCCTCAGCAATTATTCCCTCTGACCTAGACAAGATAAAAAGGAAGAATGTAAAAGAGGGGAAATAGGCTGCACAATCTTATCAATACTTCTTTAGAAATAGGATCATTGAGACTGGCATGGCAGTGCCTCTTACTTTTTCTTTTAAGTTATACAGATGTGTAGTTTTTCAAAACTGTAATGCACAACTCCAGCGGTGGGATTCAACCAGGGTTACTACCGGTTCGGTGACACATTATTTGGATTAGAAACCCTCCCATACTACCACCTCTTACAATACTAGACAACACTGTATCAACAGTAGAGATCTTCAAATTTCTAGGTTCTACTATATCACATGACCTAAAATAGACACCTAACATCAAAAACATCATAAAAAAAGCACAACAAAGAATGTTCTTTCTGCGCCAACTCAGAAAGCTCAAACTGCCCAAGGAGCTGCTGATCCAGTTCTACAGAGGAATTATTGAGCCTGTCATCTGCACCTCTATAACTGTCTGGTGTGGTTCTGCAACCCAACAGGATAGACACAGACTTCAGAAAGTAATTAGGACTGCAGAAAAAACAATTACTACCAACCTGCTTTCAATCGTGGACCTGTACACTGCACAAGTCAAAAAGAGGGCTGTGAAAATATTTACAGACCCCTCACATCCCGGACATAAACTGTTTCAACTCCTTCCCTCAAAACGACACTATAGAGCATTGCACACCAGAACAATTAGACACAAGAACAATTTTTTCCCCAAAGCCATCACTCTGCTAAACAAATATTTCCCTCAACCCTGTTCAACTATTACAAAGTCTGCACTACTATTACTGTTAATCTTCTCATCACTCCTTATCACCCATCCCCTCCCACTTGTGGCTGTATGACTGTAACTTTGTCGCTTGTATCCTTACGATTTATATTGACTGTTTCCTAGTATGATTGATTGCTTATTGTACCCTATCATTAAGTGTCGTACCTTATGATTTTCAACTCCTGACGAATGTATCTTTTCTTTTATGTATACTGAGAGCATTTATACCAAAACAAATTCCTTGTGTGTCCAATCACTCTTGGCCAATAAAGTATTCTATTCTATTCTACTCTATTCTATTCTATTCTATTCTATTCTATTCTATTCTTATTGCTCCCAAAACAAATCAAGGAGACATACAGGGTGAGCATCCCAAAGAAGAATATAAGCAAGCACCATATCCACAAATTGCACCAAGTATCATATTTATCATTCCTGATCATTTTAAAGGCTTACACTGGTTATTTTCCAGAGCTGAGAAACAGAAACAATGGTAAGGAGAAGGGTTTTTAAAAGTTATTTATCTATAATATCTATTTATTACATTTATATTGTCACATATCACATATACATGACTGTAGGTGGAGACTTGGAGGGAGTGCAACAGGCTTTGACTCAACCCAAGCAAGACTGTGGCTTTTGGACCTTCTGCTGTTGGGGATGCTTCATCTTCAGTTTTGGATGAGATGGTTACTGCCTCAGCCAGACCTGTTGAACCATCTGAAGTTCCTCTTGGAGTCATGGCTCCTGCTTGAGGAGCAGGTGGCAGCTATGACTAGGAAGGTCTTTGAGCCAAATTGTACATCTTCCGGTTGTGCATTGGTGACACCTGTTTCTGGACTGGAAGGCTCAGCTTACCCTCATTCATGCCCTTGTGACCTCCTTCTGGGCTATTGCAATGTGCTCTAGATAGGGCTGCCTTTGAAGGGCATCCAAAAGTTTCAACCAATGCAGAATGTGGCATCATGAGTAGCAAATCGCACCGGTTACTTGGCACATGTAACACCACTACTTTGTGAGCTGCACCCATTGCTGGCTTGCTTCTAGAGGCAATTCAAGGTGTTGATTATCGCCAAGTTCATGGCTTGGGACTAGGTTACTTGAGGGACTGTCTTTCCTCAGTTGTTTTTATCTGTCCAGTCTGGCCCAGGAGGATTGGCATCAGTGATGGGATTCAAATTTTTTTTTACTACTAGTTCTGTGGGCATGGCTTGGTGGGTGTGGCAGGGAAAGGATACTGAAAAATCCCCATTCCCTCCCCACTCCAGGGGAAGAATACTGCATAATCACCATTCTCTCCCCACCCCACTAACCTGCTTCCCAGCTCCGTTCTCCTGTGCAGGGCAACAAAAGAAGACCCAGCCAATGACTAGCTAGGACTCGGGAGGCAGAGAAGAGTTGGGGGCGGAGCCAGTCAGAGATGTATTTGCCAGTTCTCTGAACTACTCAAAATTTCCGCTACTGGTTCTCCAGAACTAGTCAGAACCTGCTGAATACCACCTCTGATTGGTATGCTTTTGGTCTCTCATCAACTAAGGAATGGTAGTTGATGGATCCATTTATTGAGAAAAATGACATTTACCAAAAAATTCAGCATCAAAGTGTTTAGAAAAGCTCTACAATTAAGCATAAAATTATTTAACTACAGGGTTATCACTTGTTAAATACAGTTAAAAATATTTTGTTTAGCTATCTCTAAAAATGTTATTATAAGTTGTTAATGATAATGTCAAAATGTTTGCATTTTTTCTTAAGATCGTGTGTATGTATGTGGGGGGGTTGTTTTTTCAGATTTGCTATCTGTTTGAATTGCTTTTACTATAGTTGTTAAACTTTTGTTTCTTCAATAAATAAAAAGGAGGCAGAGCTATTTAACTATGAAAATGCTCAATCCTCGTAGTGCAGCAGCTGAAGTGTGGAAATAAATCACTGCTTAAAATGGTGTAGAGGTTTCCTCTTACCTTTTTTCTTAGATTTCTTGGGAACATTAAATTGATGCCTCCATTTGCCTTTTTTTTAAAAAAAATGCTGAATATACCTCCTCTTCTCCCTATCCCTTTCACCATGTGTGAATGATCTCTAAAGTGGTTAAGGACTTATGACACAGCTTATTGGAAAATAGATAATTAGATTCGATAATGGGCTGCCTTTACTTGCAAAATACTTCTTGCATTTTTGATACGGTTTGCACAATTACCAGAAAATTCAGAAAATGTGAAAGAGGCAAAGACTTTTCTCCAGAACGGTACACTCAGGCATAGTATAAATCTGAAAAATAACAAATGGCACATCTGGATAGAAATTCATAGTAGGAACAGCAGCAGGGGAACTGACATCTCAGGCAATATGGCAGCCAAGTTTTTTTTTAAAATGAAAGAGCTGCTAATAAAGTTAGTTGCTAAAAGAACTTTTAATGAGATCTATTTACTTCTATAATTAATCATATAGGATTTTTAATGACAATAGAAATCCCTGGGGAGTTGAGCCCTGGGACATTAGTCAAGACAAATGAGCACAGAGATTTATCTATTGTCCTTTGAGGGAAGATAAAATCACATGGACATTTTTTAAAAAAATATAGAAATAATGTTTGAATATTTAAACATACCTGCTATTGTCTATGCCATCGGCTGTTATCAAAATTGTAAGACTCTGACCAAAATAAAGAAAGCAAACCACAGAGGGTAGTTTTGTTGTTTGAGACATTAGGAAATATGTATTCAGGCCTATTAAAAACATTTTTACTAGCCTTTGGGAATATTTTTTTACTCTTTTGCATCCTTGCATTTCTTCTTCTTCTTTATTCAGGAAGTAATAATCTTCTAAAGTGGTATCTGCTCTATTACACAAACATATATAGAAGTACAAGAGATCTCTTTTTCATTCAGATGATTATTATGTAAAATAACATTTGATGCTATTACAGCAATTATTCTGAGATGGGATAATCACCTAATACTCCAGTTGAAAGCACTAATTTCCTATACATGCCTAAAGTTCAGCATGTTAGTAGCAACTTATAGGCCTACATTAGATTCACACTTATTTAGTGTCATCAGAAGTACATTTACTCTACATCTAGAAGCTGTCATTGAACAATGATTGGAGTGGGAGCTGAGGGTGGTATCAATATTTCAGCAAGATAAACCTTCAAGCATGAGCAGAGAGCAATAGTCTTTCCTAAACAACAATTAAAAATTTTCTGGAAATAAAAACTCCCCTTTCCAACTCAGAGATGAAAGTTTTTGTGTGTGTGTATGTGTGCTGTGTTTCCCCAAAAATATGACCTATCCCGAAAATAAGTCCTAGCCTAATTTTTTTTTGGGGGGGGGGTGGCCCTAATATAAGCCATACCCCAAAAATAAGTCCTAGTGAAGGGGATGAGCATGGCCAGCACAGGAGGCAGCCCTTTCCTTCCCCAGTCGCCTCTTGGCTGCTCGGCCCCTTAACCACGGCCTGTGGATCAGCTGAGCCAGCAAGGGTCAGGAGCAGAGGTGGGTATTCAGCAGGTTCTGACCACTTCTGGAGAACCGGTAGCGGAAATTTTGAGTAGTTCAGAGAACTGGCAAATACCTCCTCTGACTGGAGATTTTACAGTATCCTTCCCCTGCCACATCCACCAAGCCACACCCACAGAACCGGTAGTAAAAAAAATGGGATCCCACCACTGGTCAGGAGTTCTGTCTCTCTAGGTGCCTAGAGATATTTCCTGCACACTCTTGCTAGCCCCAGCCCTCCCCACAGTGCCAGGTAACCTTGCAGCTGAGGGCCTCTCTCTTCCACAGCTCAACCTTGTGGCTCTGGAGCAGGTGGCGACTGTGGTTTGCGCTCCGCCAAGCCAAGCTCAGGTGTTGCTCAGGCTGCTTTTACAATGAGGCAGAAAGCCATGCAGCCCATTGAAATTGGCTCCCCTCTCACCGATACCAGCTGCTGCTTGAGAAAAGGACAAACAGTAAGCAATTCTGAAAGATTGTGGGAAGCGTGTGCTTATGGTAGAAGCACAGTACAGCCTGTCCCTTTCAAGCAATCAAGTGTCTCTGTGGTGTGTGTGTGTGTGTGTGTGTGTGTGTGTGTGTGTGTGTGTGAGAGAGAGAGAGAGAGAGAGAGAGAGAGAGAGAGATGGCGGAGAGGAAACCCTTTCAAACAGCGTTGCCTGCAATTCTTGTTACTCCCCTCCATCATCATCTCTCTCTCTCTCTCCCTCCCTCCCTCCCTCCCTCCCTCTCTCTCTCTCTCTCTCTCTCTCTCTCTCACACACACACACACACACACACACACACAGACACAGACATTTAATGAGAAATGGTGGAGAGCAACTGGGTAAGGGGACTGATCCTCCCCTGCCTCCAGCTTGGTGCCTTCTTAGGGTAGCACCCCAAGGCTCGGCCTCTGCTCGGTGACCCCTGCCTGACATGGAGCATTGGATATCTTCCTTCCTTCCTTCTTTCCTTCCTTCCTTCCTCCCTCCCTCCCTTCCCTTTCTCCCTCCTTCCCATCCCTCCATCCCTCCATCTTCCCTTGTCTTTCCAGCAGGCAGGTGAGTGGCTGCTGCTAGTTGGGGGAGGGTGCAAAAGATTGCAAAACTGTCTGGGAAACTGTCACAGAACATTGAAAGTGAAGATCACATGACCACAGCAGCATCCTTTCAGTGCAGCAGCCACCAGTATCACTGAGGCAGTCACACTTTCCCAAATTTCATTTCCTTGGGAGTCATGCATTTTGGACTTTGAAAACATCCTGTAAGTTAGCACATTTGAGGTACTTTGGTTCAAAAATTGTTTACCTCTGGTGATCCTTTCACCCAGTTAAAGATCATGATCATGAGAGTTTTAGTGTTAAACTTGGTGTTTAGATATTATGTTGTTTTAATATCGATGTTTTTTTAATTGCTGGGTGGTAGCTGCCCAGAAATTGATATAAGATGGATGGCTATAAAAATGTTTTAAATGAATAAATAAACAACATGGCAGAAAAAGGGTGTGTTTGGACTACGATTAGGTGCAAACAGCTTTATACATTATGTTATTATTTCCTGTCATGAAGTGGTCAAACGTTTTAGATACTTTAGTATAGGACAAATCAAGTGGTCTCAGTAAGCTTTTGAGATCTTCTCTCCTTTATGCATTGGATTCATGTTTTTGAATTCCAGAGAATATAGCTTTTTCCCCTGTGAAAAGAATTTCCCCAAAATATCAATGGGAAGAGAAGCTGCCTCTACCTCACCAACAGGCAAAAAGAGATTCAGTACGGTGAAATGTTACCTTTTCAAACGATGGGTCATGACTGCAACCGATATGCCAACATGCTCAAGCTAAAACAAGCTCTTGAAAAGGGAGCAGCAGCACCAGCCTGCCTTGCTGTCTCTTGCTGCAGTGATCCCCAACCTTTTTTACGCCGCGGCCCGGTACCGGCATCAGCTGGGCGCCGTGGCCCGGTACCGGCATCAGCTGGGCGCCGCCATCTTTTTTGATGAAAAAGTGCTTCCGGTGAGGTCACTCGAAGCAGTTTCATCAAAGATAGCGGCGCTGCTTTAGTGAGCTTTTCCGGTAGAAATGGCTTTCTACCCGAAAAGCTCACCAGAAGCGCTGGCGCCGCATCTTTTTGATGAAAACGTGCTCCGGTGAGCTTTCTACCTGGAAAAGCTCACCGAGGCGCTGGTGCGCATCTTTTTTGATGAAAACGTGCTTCCGGTGAGCTTTCCCGGAAAAGCTCACCGGAAGCACTTTTCATCAAAAAGATGGCGGCGCCCAGAAAGCCAGCGGCCCGGTAGGACCTGTTCCGCGGACCGGTACTGGTCCGCGGACCGGTGAGTTGGGGACCCCTGTCTTGCTGGACAGGGGGATGTGGACAAAGAAGCTGGGATGGTGACTGCCAAAGTGTGGAGGCCCTCAAGAACATAATATCTAAGACAACTCCTATTCTTAGTTCTTCTGGCCCAGGTCTTAAAAATATGATTTTCATGATCCAGTGAATCTTCGGGGGCTTTATTGGACTCTACAGTTGATATTTTGAAAATGCAGTTAATTTCAAAGGATACAAGTACACATGCTTTAGTTACATTAATCAATTGTTTCTTATTATGAGATGTGGTGGCGCAGTGGTTAGAATGCAGTACTGCGGGCTACTTCTGCTGACTGTCGGCTGCCTGCAGTTTGGCAGTTCAAATCTCACCAGGCTCAAGGTTGACTCCACCTTCCCTCTTTCCGAGGTGGGTAAAATGAGGACCCAGATTGTTGGGGGCAATAGGCTGACTCTGTAAACTGCTTAGAGAGGGCTGTAAAGCGGGGGGGGGGGGGGGGGGGGGGGGGGGGGGGGTGGGGGGGGGGGGGGGGGGGGGGGGGGGGGTTTGGGGGGGGGGGGGTGGGGGTTTTGTTGGGGGGTGGGGGGGGGTGGGGTTGGGGGGGGGTTTGGTGGGGGGGGGGGGGGTGGATTGTGAAGCGGTATATAAGTCTAAGTGCTATTGCTATTTGTTGCATATTGTTACTATGGTGACTCAGATTCCTGAGAGGAAGCCAAGGTTCCAAGATGTTAACATGTTGTTATAGTGTATCTCTAAAATTAGGAACCTGTTCATTTCGTAGATATACAGGAAATCCTCGACAGTATGTATTTCTGAAGGTTGCAATGAATGCCCTGGGGTCATGTGTTTGCCATTGGTTATCTTCCCAGCTAGCTTACAATAAGCAAAGTCAATGGGGGAAGCCAAATTCACTTAATGACCATGTGAGTCACTTAACGACTGCAGTAATTTAACAACCATGGCAAAAACGGTCATAAAATCAGGCACGACTCACTTAGCATCTTGTTTAGCAATGGAAATTCTAGCATCAATATGTGGTCATATGTTGAGGACTACCTGTAGTGCTTGGATTGTTGCTGAAAGGATAGTTACGTATTTTTGGAAAGATGCACATGAACCAGACTCTAAATGTTAGCATGTTGAAATGTATCACTTCTCAAGCCTTCAGACTGATTCTTAATGGACACAAAGAAAATGGTGTATTCAAGTTTCAATTTGACATTTAAATATTGAGCTATCCAATTTTTAATAAAACGTAATTATATCGCTTTTGTAGAGAACTAAATTTTGTAGTTTTTAAATCCTTTTCTCTTTATGTTAGCTTGATTTATTTAGATTTTCATATATAATTTGAACTTGATAATATTCACAGGTTTGGTGTTTGGTGTTTAGTGTTGTCACTTAATGTTTTTTTTTTTTTAATGACCATTTAGTCCTTTGTTTCGGGGTAAAATCAAGGTGACTGAATGGAGCTGAGCATTTACTAGCCGGGTTCCCTTCCTGAGGCCTATGCAGAAATCACAGCAGATATTTTCTCTTTATGCCCCTGATAGAGAAACATCTGCCGCGGCCTAGGACTGAAGTCTCTACCTTCCGAGTGGGAGGCAAGCATCTTCACCTCCAGGCCATCGTGCCACTTGTTGTGTTTTCACTTAAGTTTAGTTAATTCAGCTCAGTTGAGATATCAAATTATCAAATGAGGCTATGGATCAGCATTGGATCAGTGACATCATAAAGCATATCAGAGACCCCTTTCTGAAGTGCTTTTATGTTACATAATGCCTCATCCACATCACAGGTGGCATTCAGCCAGTTCTTACCAGTTCGCCCGAACCATTAGTTAATTGCTTATGCAGGCCAGAGAACCTGCTAAAAATAAAGAGAGGGTTTTTTTCCCCTCTCTCTCTCCCTTCAGTTAATAGCTCTGGGCAGACAGCCAAGAACCATCTAACAGTTGCAGCTGGAATGCAGCTGATATACGCTGAATCAAGTCAATAAACAACACAAGAGAAGGGAATCTGCTTTCCATCAGAAGCTGCATTCAAGGCCAAAGGGAACAGTCTTGGAGATACGACCATTTTGACCCAAATGAAACCAGTTTCTGTCTAAGCATACTTTTTCCCAGTTTGTGTGCCTGGTTCTCTCCATCAGCTTCTTATCTGGCAACAACATTTTTTGGAGTAAATAATATCAAGAACTTCAAGTGATGGAGGAGAGGTTTTCTTTTTAATCATCCCCAAACATGGGAGAATCTGAATGGACAGTGAGATTATTTTTGGACATATTTTTAGGAAATACAAGGTCAGGTCATCTTCTGCCAAAGAAGTAAATTCATAATGTTCTTGAAACAACCTACTCTTAAAATAATTAATTGAGGCCCTTTGTGAAACTCAACAAGGGCTAGCTCCTCCCAAACATTAAACAATCAGTTGTCATCTCTTCCTGTATCTTTTCTTTTATGTATACTGAGAGCATTTGCACCAAGACAAATTCCTTGTGTGTCCAACCACACTTGTCCAATAAAGAATTCTATTCTATTCAAAATGTTGGATCTAACTCATTGTTCCAAATATTTATATTTCAGGTGAGCATCCATTTATGTGTGAAGCCTAGGGTAAACTACCTTATTACCCCGTTTGAAAGGGCCCAAAATTAAGCTTATACTTCATGATTCCTCAACTACATTGTGGTTGCCAAGAGAGCCCAGGTATGAAATCTGAGACCATTTGTATGCGAAGAATATGTTCCATCAGCACGGAAAGCCCTTCCCCTTATTCTCACTTCAAGCCAGCTGGAAGGCAGCTCAAGATTTCACTATCATTTTGGAGGAAACAAGGATCCCTTTCTCAAGAGATTTCTCATTGCGCCTTTCACTTCTTTATTCCTGAGGCTGTAGATATAGGGGTTGCACATTGGGGTGACGACTGTATACAGTAGAGCAAAACTTGGCTCTGAAGAATACTTTGAGGTGGGTGAGAAATAGACAGCAATGATGGCCCCATAAAAAAGAACCACCAGAGTGAGATGGGACCCACAGGTAGAAAAGGCTTTGCGCCTCCCTGAAGAAGTGAACTTCATTATAGTTGCTACAATATGAATGTAGGTGAGAATGATGAAAACTAAAGGCCCAAAAGTGATGATTCCACCTTCAAAGAAGATGACCACCTCATTGACACTGGTATCTGAGCAGGACAGCTGCAGCAAGGGCTGATGATCACAAAAGTAATGGGCCAGGTGATTTTCCCCTCGATAACTGAGACGCAGGAGCAGGCCGGCATGCAGCATGGCATGTAAGGTAGAAACGATACAACACCCAGCCACTAAATGCCCACAAACCTTTTGGTTCATGATTGAGACATAGTGGAGAGGGTTACAAATAGCTACATAGCGATCCAGGGCCATGACACTCACGAGAAGGAGATCAGTGACGCCAAATACATAGAGGAAGAAGAACTGGGCCATACAGGAATAGAAGGGGATGGTCCTGGAACTAGTTATCAGGCAAACCAACATTCGTGGCATTGTGACTGAGATGAAGCCAACATCAATGACTGAAAGGCTACGGAACAGGAAATACATGGGGGTCTGGAGTCGCACATCCAAGGTGATTAGAAGAAACATTATAACATTGCCCAGAAGTCCAGCACTGTACATGAACAATAAGAGGAGAAAGTAGAGGAACCAGTTTCTATGCTTGGTAGAAAAATCCAGAAGAACAAAATCTTTGATTTCTGTTCCATTCTCACAATCCATGAGACCTGCAGGAAAGGTCAATTAAAATCAGAAAGTCATAATGGTTTTTCACAAGGAAAACACTCTGTTGAATATAATCTCACAAAATAATTGAAAGACTGTCAGTTGTAGAATGTCAAATTTCAATTCAGATATTTCAATATTTAATGTTTTCATATTTTTGTTGGAATTCAACAAAATCAACAGCCCTGGGTTATCAATATTTGTTTTTCAACATTTGTTAAGGCAGTTGGTCTTTTTTTCAACAAAAGTCCTTAGAGGATGACTTTCAGTGGTATGATCATTTTTTTTATTCTTATTGTTTTGTTTATTTAATTTCTAGAGCCTTTTTCTGTCTTTTTACTGTGGTGTCATTTCATATTGCAAATCTACGTATCTTCTTTTAAAGTTAACTTAGTTTCTTGTAATGTTTATTAAACCCATAAGTCATCCAGTCTCTCCTTCTTATTCCTACTCTTTATTATAATAAGGAACAAGTTTATTAATAAAAGACACATAGTAATGCTCTTTTTTTGACTATGTGTATCTGTATACCATGCACTTGTTTCTTTCTAGTTTATCTGTTCTCACTCTGATTATTATTTTTTTCAGCAATCAATGCTGGTAGAATTTTCTCCTCATGGACCAAACGTGCTAGCACTATTTTTGTAAAATCATTCTGAAGATCTGAGGCAAACTATGTGAAGGACAATAAGGCAGAAATCAGCCAGATATACAGGTTGGTTAGAGAAACACTGAACTGTGGATTGGGAGAAGCATGGGAAGGAAGACTGGGGGGCGGGGGGAGGACACAAGATGCTGAAGTTGCTCCCGCTCCAGTTTATGCAAAGAGCTTATTGGCCCATATTCCTCTAGCTGAGCTAGAGCAGCAATAGCACCACAGAAATAAATAAATGTAGAAATAACATCAAATAATCAGGTTCTTCTGACAACACAGTTATCTTTTATTCCTCAAGTGAAGGATACTTTCTAGTAGGAACAGTGTCAGAGAAGCAAAAGAGCTACTTCATCTCTGTTTCCTGACCAATACACAGAGGGGTCTACTGTTTGTTAGCCATCCTCTCCTTTGAGCTGGAAATAATTTTAAACACAATATTTGACTCTAATGGGGAACTCGAAAAAGTTGGTATTATTGGATGATGCTTCATTGCACAAAAACTCTTCATTTCTTTCTATCCCTCCATTCCTCCCTTCTTTTTAAATGTTGGCTGTGGACGCTTCAGAAACTGAATTATGGATTGATACAGATTGTTAGTGTTTGGGGATTAACCCCTAGCAGAGTATTGCAGCAGTAGTCAAGCCAGGCAGCCAAACGAGAGTGGAAGGGCCCCAGAGTATACACACACTGAACACAAACACTTCTTTGTAGTTTAAATAGTTTTTAATCCATTTAGAGTTTAAAGCATTGTCATTCAGTCCATTAAGTCATTCACAGTATTTCCATCCAGTAAGACTCACTAGTATAGTCCAAGTTAAGAGTCCTTGCAATATCTTTATCAGCCGATAAAGATATCTTCTCCTCCTCCGGTGCCTCTCTCCAGAGGAACAAACGCTGATATTCAGCAAGAAGTTCAAACAGTAGAACAGTAGAATTACGCAGTAAATCAGCAAACAGTAGCAAACAAGAACAGGTCAGTCACAGGCACTCACAGTCAGTAATCACAGTTAGTCACAGTAAGACACAGTTAGTCGCAGTAAGATTTCCAGCTTCTAATGCTTCCTTATATTGTAACTTCTAACCGCACCCTTAATCGGCTAATTGCCTGCAGCATTGTGCTTAAAGTGATAAGCACTTAAACCACGATATCTAAGTTTTATATATTTATTCACCCAAACCATATTTGGTATCAATGTTATACCTAACATACTCCCCTTTTGGGTGAAATAAATATATAATACCTTTACAATCTAACCCCATATTTTTCACAACTCTCCTGGTGCTTACTGGCACCTTGGGCTTTAGTAAAATTATCAGCTAAATTGTCCTCCGACATACAGTACTCTAGCTGAATCATCTTACTTCTTACAGATTGTCTCACGTTTAGGTATCTTAGATCTGTATGCTTGCTCCTTGTTTTTACTCCAATATTTGTGGCCATTTGAATTGCTGCCTGATTATCTTCATGTATAATTATAGGATAATCTACAGTTATACCTATATCAATTAACATTTGTTTATACATTATTAATTCTGTACATAACAGAGATAAACAGGAGAATTCTGCCTCCATAGTAGACAAACTTATATGCTGTTGTCTTATTGACTTCCAGCCTATTAATGTCTTACCCAGCATTATGGCTGTTCCTGAAGTCGACTTTCTAGTGTCTCTTTCTGATGCAAAGCTAGCATCTGCATAAGCACTCAGAATTAAATCACCCTTTGGTTCTAAATACAATGAATAATTCATTGTCTTTTTAAGATATCTTAATATCCTCTTAGCTGCATTCCAGTGTCTTTCACATGGTGCAGAATTGAATCTAGCCAACTGATTCACACAGTACGAAATATCTGGTCTAGACCAATTACTTATATAACTCAAACTACCAATTAAAGATTGATAAATCACCTTATCAAACTCCGGGCTTTGTTCATCAGTGTTGCTAAACTCCTGACTCATTGGAGTCTTAGCTGGCTTACAAAGCTCCATCTTGTAATCTTTTAGCAATTTGCTTATCTTATCTTCCTGAGATATCTTAAAACCTTTCCCTGTTTTCTTTATATTTAAACCGAGATACTTCTTTATCTCCCTAATTGCTTGATCTTTATTCTCTTTCTAATGATGCTATTATTTTATTTGCTTCATCATTAGTTTCAGTTATCAATGCAATGTCATCTGTGAATAGTAATAATAATGATACTTTCCCATTTGTCTCCCTCTTAAACAGACATGGATCGGCTAAACCAGCTTTAAATCCTATATTGTCTAGTTCCTTTACAATATACTGGTTCCATTCATAGCCTGATTGTTTAAGACCATAGAGGCTTTTCTTTAACAACCAACAATCATTATTATCCTTATTTTCACTTTTAATACCAACAGGTTTTTTCATATAAATAGTATGTTTTAATGGGGCGTGCAAGTAAGCAGTTTCCACATCTAGATGGTTAACTATATAGTTTTTACTAGCTGCCCACACTAAAGCTGCCCTCAAGGTTGCTGCCTTAAGACTAGGTGCAAACACCTCATCGTAGTCATTGGCATTCTGCCTAAAACCTTGGGCTACTAACCTTGCCTTATGGATTAAATTACCATCTTTATCTGTTTTTACCTTAAAAATCCATTTGCAGCCAATGGATTTCTTACCTACAGGTAATTTAGCATTTTCATACACCTTCATATCTCTTAATGAATTCAGTTCCTTATTCATTGCTGCATACCATCTTTCTTTTCCTTAGTAGGATATTTTTAATTTCTTCTACAGAATTAGGAACTTGATTAATCTGGCACACTGTGTTAGCCTGGTACCTATCAGGCGGTCTAGATATACGTGTAGTTCTTCTGGGAATTACAGGGCTTACAGGAGGACTTTGTTGAACTACTACCTGTTCATCTTCCTCATCCTGTTCAGCTATTGAATCTGTTTCTTCCTTTATGGGCACTATTTCATCCTGTATTTGTTTCTTTATTTTTAAAGTTACAGGGATAACTAATGGGATTTCTATAGGATTCAATAATTACATCTTTATTGGCATCCTGTTCTAATTTCTCCCATCCTTCATGTTCTAGAAATTGGGCACTAGCACTACATAACACTTTAGATGTGCCTTTCTCCCAAAATCTATATGCCCTATGGTTTGCCTGATAACCAACGAAGAAAAATCTTTAGCTCTATGTTGCCCTTTTTTCTGAGTTGTGCAGGAATATGCACCCATGCTGGTGCACCAAATGTGCAGGTAACTTAGGTCAGGTTTCCTGCCATGCCACCTGGTGAATGGTATTTCACCTGTTGTTGTATTAACAACGTTGTTCAATATGTTATTAGCACACATTGTAGCCTCCCCCACAAAGAATCAGGTAACCCAGAATCATTTAACATTGTTCTAACCATTGCCTGTAGTGTTTGGCCTCTTCTTTCAATAAAAGCGTTATGTTCTGGCCTGTATGGAGCAGACTTCTTATGCTCTATTCCAGCTATCTTAAGTCTGTTCTGGAATTTGTTATTAATAAATTCCGTACCATTATCTGTCACCAGGGTTATCAGTTGCCGTTTTGACTTTTTTTTCAGCAAACTTAATCCAATTGAAAAATGTTGATATGTTTCAGTTTTGCTTTTCATTAAATAGCAAAACCCATATCTAGAATAATGGTCCATAATGATCAGTATATATCTAGCACCACCCATACTGGGTTTCTTTGGACCTATGATGTCTGCAAATACCACTTCTAAAGGTTCTTTTGTTTTGAAACCATTTAGCCTATTTGCAGGCAATACTTTGCTCTTATCTTCACAGCAAACATTACAACGCAAATATTTATCACAAGGTTTTAACCTTATTCCTTCAGATAACTCAACTGTACGTTTTAGCATTTTAAAATTTACATGCCCCAAACGCCTATGCAATAAATGGATACATTCTTCATGAGGCTTAATATTATTAAATACAGTTTGTGCCTCCCCTTTCTTACTATTATCTAATACATATAATGTTCCATTTAAAGCTGCAGTTACCCTTTGTTATCTTTTTCAATTATGCAATTATTATCTTTAAAAGTAATTACATAACCTAATTTATCTAATACCCTTACTGAAAGCAAATTAAACTTTAGTTGCGGTACATACAACATTTTTATATCCTGGTTTATGCACGGACAATGTGCAAGACCTTCACCTTTCGCTTTAAGATTCCAGCCGTTAGCAAGAGATATATGTTGAGAGCTTTTAGACATTTTTATAAATTTTGTCTTATCTCTTGTGATGCAGTGGGATGCGCCACTGTCAACCACCCATAGATCATTCTTCACATCAGAGTTGCTAAACGTGGCTAGTTCAAATGCTTTCTTTGGCTTTTTTATATTCTGGCTTTTTCTCTTTTGCAAAATCTTGCCAATGTCCTCTGCCTCCACAATTAAAACACTTTTTAATTGTGTATGCTGTTGAAGATAAATTCTCTTCTTCCAGGTGCTGTACTTTGCTAATCTGGTTTCTTTCAAGCTTTGAAGATAATTTCTCTTCTTTCTTATCTTCTCTCAGCTCGTCACGCTCACGCCTTCTTCTGGCTTCTTCTAATAGCCTGCCTGTTATGTCGGTTAATGAGAGGCTTTCTTTTGGCAATACCTCTAACGAAGTCACATATTCATCATAGCTTTGATCTAATGAAGATAATATGATGTAGACTTGTTGCAGTTCATTAAATATAAGCTCTTTTTCTTGCAATTCTTGAAAAATGCTCTTCATACAGTTTAAATGAACTAACATATCTCCATTCCTCTGAAGATGCGTTCGAAAAGCTTCCGTGTAAGATTTATATGTGCTCCTACACTGTCCCGAACATAAATCTTCCTGAGGTTCTCCCAGCAGTTTGCAGCATTTTCTTCTCCACGAATATGGACAAGCTGCTGATCACAGAGAGTCAGTCCTATGATGCATAAAGCCTGCTCATTTTTAAGTTTAAAGTCTTGTAACTTTTCGTTATCATCATCATCAGCAGGATCCCAGCTACTCACATCTGGTGGGTTTGCTATAATGTCCCACAAACCTTCTTTACGTAGAAGTAAACTACATTTCATTGACCATGAAACATAGTTTGTTCCGTCCAGCCTGGATATCATGGACAGTTGTGACAAATTTACTTGTGCCATTACTCTTCAGATATTTTGACTATTTTAAACTAATTAAAACAGTTTGTTTTTACAGTAATGTGCAACTCACACCAACTCTCTCTGCTATATCCTGGTTAGTAAGACTATGCTGCTGGGCCCATAACCAATGTTAGTGTTTGGGGATTAACCCCAGCAGAGTATTGCAGCAGTAGTCAAGCCAGGCAGCCAAACGAGAGTGGAAGGGCCCCAGAGTATACACACACTGAACACAAACACTTCTTTGTAGTTTAAATAGTTTTTAATCCATTTAGAGTTTAAAGCATTGTCATTCAGTCCATTAAGTCATTCACAGTATTTCCATCCAGTAAGACTCACTAGTATAGTCCAAGTTAAGAGTCCTGCAATATCTTTATCAGCCGATAAAGATATCTTCTCCTCCTCCGGTGCCTCTCTCCAGAGGAACAAACGCTGGATATTCAGCAAGAAGTTCAAACAGTAGAACAGTAGAATTACGCAGTAAATCAGCAAACAGTAGCAAACAAGAACAGGTCAGTCACAGGCACTCACAGTCAGTAATCACAGTTAGTCACAGTAAGACACAGTTAGTCGCAGTAAGCTTTCCAGCTTCTAATGCTTCCTTATATTGTAACTTCTAACCGCACCCTTAATCGGCTAATTGCCTGCAGCATTGTGCTTAAAGTGATAAGCACTTAAACCATGATATCTAAGTTTTATATATTTATTCACCCAAACCATATTTGGTATCAATGTTATACCTAACACAGATGAATATGTGAATGTATAGAAATTCATTAGTTTTTACTCTTGGAAATCTGGTCTCCCTACTCTGGAGGCAGAGGCATGCCTTTTATTTTCCACAGACATTTGCAAAGTTTTTTTTTAAAAAAAAACACAGGATAGATGTCTGTTGCAAACCAGGATGATGAACAGAAATAACAAAATGTTCATCTCAATATAACAACACATTCTAGTGTGTCTTGTACTTGTGTGGCAACATCAAGCACAAAATGTGTTTGCAGAGATCTGAACTCATATGCACTACATTTCAGAAGATAGTGTTTTTTTTTCAGGCCAATAATCTATTTTAATCACACCATCACTTGTTATCATCCTTCATTTTCTCAAATCTGAGAGTAATCTATCTTTGGAGTGGTGGGGAGGGGGAAAGGCAAAATCTTGCATGTTCCCAACCCACAGTAATCATAGCATATACTTTCTAACACAACAGTATAATTTCTCTGGCAAAACAGTCAGTATTTCTTTCATGATTTTTTTTTTTTTTTGCATGACAAATGCTCAATTTGAATGGGGTAAGAAAAACAGAATAATAGAATAACAGAGTCGGAAAGGATCTTAGAGGTTTTCTAATCCCTAAACTCCCTGCTCAGGCAGGAAACCTATACCATTTGTGACAAATGTTGTCCAATCAATTGTTGAAAACCTCCAGTGTTGGAGCATTCACAACTTCGGGAGGCAAGTTGTTCCACTGATTAATTATTCTAACAGTCAGGAAATTCCACCTTAGTTCAAGGAGAGATCCAACCTAGAACTAAGGTGGAATTTCCTGACTGTTAAAATAATTAATCAGCGGAACAACTTGCCTCCCGAAGTTGTGAATGCTCCAACCCTGGAGCTTTTCAAGAAGAGATTGAACCCTCTTATGCTAATTCTCTGCCATTACAGAATATGCATTTTCTTATATTCCTACGCTTCTGCCCCCCAAAAGGACTCATTCTCGTTCATTATCAAATAACTACTGAGTTTATTGTAAGGAATTCACTCTGTATACGGTCAGTATTATCTCCATACTTCTGTGTATATAGCTCCCCACCGCCCGCCCTCCCATGTTGACCCTGACAAAGAACTAGGTTTGACACTTTTGCTCTAGGAAGTTTTGTCTTTATTCCTGCTCCCAAGAGAAAATGTTAGAAAAAGAAAAAGGAGAGGGACTGAGTGAGAAGAAAAAGAATGACCACATTGCTATTATTCCATATTCATCAAACTTATACCCCATATTTTTCCAAAAAGCTCAAAGTAGTATACACTAAATAATTCTTGTTTCCTTGTTCTTATTTGAGTGGCATAAACTCTATGAGATGTTTACGCTAAAAGTTATACCTCAGCATGTCAAGAGTATGAGAACCTGTTATTTCTTGGTTCACATCCAATATTCACTCGATTATTCTTCCCAGAAAGAAGATGAAACTAGTGAAAGACAGTGAACAAGAACAGGACATAGAGGGCTAGGATGGGTGAAGAAAAGGGTTCAAGAAAGGTGTTTAAAAGATGGAGAAGATCCCAGTCACTATTGCAAGTCAATCTCCGCTCAGCAAAGCAATATTCTAAGCCAGCAACACACTCTAAGTTGAAGCCCTCAGTATCTATTGAAATACAACTTCCACATTGCCTGCACGCAATGCTCACTGCTGATTCAAATGTTGGGAGATGTGCCAAAGATGCTTTTTCAAGAGGCAGATGGACTTTCTGGTTTTTCTTTGAAGACATTTCGCTTCTCATCCAAGAAGCTTCTTTAGAAGTGAAGTAGCTTCTTGGATGAGAAGTGAAACATATTCAAAGAAAAACCAGAAAGTCCATCTGCCTCTTGAAAAAGCACCTTGACCTGGATGACTGAGTATCTCCATAGGCAGTTGGGAGGTGTAATGGAACATAAACAGGATTTAGCTAGATTTGGAAGGATCTGAGATGTAAAATAAGCCATCTACTTGTTCTGGATTTCATCATCTCCAATTGTTTGGAATGGCAAAGTAATAAAAAGTATAGCTCGCCATCTCTAAAAGGCACCAGGATGAGAAAATCTGTGCCTGTTCTATTGAGCAACACAGATGTCAGCACCAAATCTCACATAGTTGTCATGGGATTTCATGTCTTACTTTGCTCTGGGTGAACAATTCAATTGCTTCTTTGGTCCATTTCTTTCAAAGTTGCTTTTATCTACTAGAACCTGTGGCAGATTCTGTATCCGAGTGAAATTACAGCTACAATACAAAGGTGTGTTGTCAATGATCAGTCTCTTACTTACCTGTATCAATGGATCCCCTCTGCTCTGGCGCCTGAATGATTTTGGGCAATGAACCAGACCTCCAGCCCAACTGAACATCAAAGATAGTCAACCAGGATTGTTTTGTCTCAACATCTGTAGCTTCTATCAAGAAGCCAGCAGGATCTCATTTAAGGATCAGCTGCAGAAGCCACCAGGGATATTTCATAGGCAGCTAAGCAAGTCAGCAGAAATTCATATCTGGTGAGTGGTGGTCATGTGGAGACTACAGAGAGTGTTTTGTTATTAAAACCAGGAGTTAAAATGCAGAAAAACAAGTACCATTCTCTAGCACAAGTAGCACACCCTCCAGAAATTGGAGGAAGCAAGATGAGCTTTGAGAGAAAATTCTCTGGGGAGAAATAAAGAAAGTGTCTGGAGGCCAAAGAAAGACACAACAATGCAGAGATTTCCATGAAAGTTGGCAAGTTTACTAAAACTAAACTCAAAAGAAATTAAACACCCTTTTCAGTTCTGTCAGGCTCTTTTAACTAAGATACCTCAGAACTCGGGAGTTAGTGCCAAAACTTAAGTTCATCCAGAAGATTAATATGTTTCTAGGGCAGATGCATATGGTGCCTTAGCAGAGAAGACCAGATAGAGAAACATTTTTGGAAACTATTTTAAGATGTATTATGTAAGAATGGATCTAATTCTCTTAATGACAGGTTGGCATTTTGAAGAATATGAGGCTCAGAACTTTGAGAATGAGATGGAGGGAATCCTTAAATTAGATAGATGATAGATAGATGATAGAGAGATAGATAGATGATTGATAGATAGATAGATAGATAGATAGATAGATAGATAGATAGATAGATAGATAGATAGATAGATAGATAGATAGATAGATAGATGATAGATAGATAGATGATAGATGATAGATAGATGATAGATAGATAGATAGATAGATAGATAGATAGATGATAGATGATAGATGATATAGATAGATAGATAGATAGATAGATAGATAGATAGATAGATAGATAGATAGATAGATAGATAGATAGATAGATAGATAGATAGATAGATAGATAGATAGATAGATAGATAGATAGATAGATAGATAGATAGATAGATAGATAGATAGATAGATAGATAGATAGATAGATAGATAGATAGATAGATAGATAGATAGATAGATAGATAGATAGATAGGGCACATAAACATTTGCATCCTAATATGTCTGTTACAGTTTAAGGGGATATGGTTCTTGAAATATTTTTCTTGGGAGAATGTAAAAAAATCATTGAAATATTGTGATTAGGATTTGACAGAATAAGAACAATCCAGCAATTTAGCAAGTATTCTTGATTTTGGGTATTGCGAATGAAGAGTTTAAAAGAACTTAATATATTTTTAAGTTGGAAAGTGTTTACATTGACTGGAACGTGCTCTCAATTTCTGCATTTTTCTTTTTTTATACTGTATATTTTTTTCATTTTGCAAAATCTAGGTCAAAAAACCCAGAACTCTCAGGATGCCAAGGACTGCACATTATTTTGCCCATGTGGGGCAAAACTTCCAAAGTTGCTTCTGCCAACTAAAACCATCATGTATAAGTGGATATGGCCAAAGTGATTGAAGTGATTAAAATGAAATAGGTATAAACACATTGACACAAACAGAGGGACACATGTGCACAAGTGCACAAATTTAATCAAGGATACTTTTTATTGAATATTTAAACTATGCCAGGTATTAAATTCAAGACCATTTCTATGTGAAATATTTTATTCATTAATTTGTTCATTTATTTAAATTAGTTATATAGCTGCCCACTTTAACAGATTTGGCTTACAAAAAACAAAGACAATAAAAACAGTTAAAAACATACAACAGCACAGACAGCCTGGCTGATACCACCATAGCAATAACAGGCCAGGGGCTCACAAACACATTAACCCCAAGACAGAGGGTTACCTCTACCCCCTGGGAACTGCAGGAGAGAGGATGGTGCTCATAGGTCAGTGGGATGCAAAGTTACAAAGGCAAGGCCTGTGACAGAAAAGGCACACTTACTTGTTTTTTTTAAAAAGAGGACAATGTTTAATAGAAGAAACCTTGAATGTACCCATTCTGCTGGAATGTATCAGGTGACCAGAAAAAGTTGGAGATAAGTACTCTCTCAAATATCCAAGCTTTATGCCATATATGGCTTTATGGATAATTACCCTCACCTTTAATTGTCCCCCAAAACTGACTGGCAACCAATGCAATTCATGTAACGGTAATGACACATGGCCATACAGGTAGTTCTCAATTAGTGAGGACAATTGGGATCAGAATTTACTTGAAGTGACATGGTCATAAACTGTGATGTCAGGTGATAGCAGTTCTGGCACTTCTAGTTGCCATTGTTACAAACCCCATACCATTGTTAAACACGCCATGTTGAGATTTAAAGCTAGGTATCATCAGAATACTGACAAATACCAAAACCTGTACTGACAACCTCACTGAGAAGTTTCCTGTAGATGTTAAACAGGGCTGTCAATCCCTAAGGCACCTTACAAGTGAAAGGGCGTGGAGATGATCTTTCCCTCCCATCAACACTGACTGAAATCGACCTCTGAGGAAAGAGGCAAATTACAGTGCCTCCCACTCCCAACTCCTGCAGTTGGGCCAGAAGAATACCATGGTTGACAGTACTGAAAGCTACTGAGATCAAGGAGCACCAACTTAGGTGCACCACCCCCATCCAGACTCTGCCAAGGGTCAAGCAGGCTCCATACTACATACTATACAAAATGAATATTTCAGGTGGGCAGACATTTATGTATAAAGCCTAGGATATGTTACCCTATTAATCCCTCTGCTCATTAAAAGGGCCCAGTATTAAGCCCACAGTTTATGATTACTCAACTGCACTATGGTTGCCAAGAGAAACCCAGTATTAAATCCAAGATCATTTGTATGCAAAGAATATGTTCCATCAACATGGGCAGCCCTTCCTCTACTCTCACTTCAAGCCAGCTAGAAGGCAGCTCTATGGTAGAGCCAAGTCCTCAATCAGTTTTGAGAAAATAGGGATCTTCTCAAGAGATTTCTCAGACCATCTTTCACTTCTTTATTCCTGAGACTGTAGATATAGGGGTTGGACATTGGGGTGATGACTGTGTATACCAGAGCAAAAACTGACCCTCTCTGAGAGGAATAGCTTGAGGTGGGTAAGAAATACACAGCAATAATGGCTCCATAAAAGAGGCCCACTATAGTCAGGTGAGAGCCACAGGTAGAGAAAGCTTTCCATCTCCCTGAAGAAGTGAACTTCATTATAGCTACTACGATACGGATGTAGGTGAGGATGATGAAGACAAAAGGTCCAAGGATGATGATGACACCTTCAAAGAAGATGACCGCCTCATTGACACTGGTATCTGAGCAGGACAGCTGCAGCAAGGGCTGATGATCACAAAAGTAATGGGCCAGGTGATTTTCCCCTCGATAACTGAGACGCAGGAGCAGGCCGGCATGCAGCATGGAGTGTAAAGTAGAAACGATACAACACCCAGCCACTAAATGCCCACAAACCCTTTGGTTCATGACTGAGACATAGTGGAGAGGGTTACAAATGGCTACATAGCGATCCAGGGCCATGACACTCACGAGAAGGAGATCAGTGACGCCAAAAACATAGAAGAAGAAGAACTGGGCCATGCAGGAATAGAAGGGGATGGCCCTGGAAGCAGATACAATGTGAACTAGCATTTGGGGCACAGTGACTGTGAGGAAACCAAGATCAACGACTGAGAGGCTACGTAGTAAGAAATACATGGGGGTTTGGAGTCGCACATCCAAGGTGATGAGGAGGATCATCATGGTATTGCCCAGAAGTCCAGCACTGTACATCAGGAGAAAGAGGAGGAAGAAGAGATATTTGTGTTCAGGTTTGTAGGACAAGCCCAAAAGAACAAACTCTTTAATGTCTGTCCCGTTCTCACAGTCCATGAGACCTGAAGAAAAATAACTTCATAAAATTAGAAATTAACATAATTACTAGGAACAGCTTTGCAAACAAATCTCACAAAATGATTTAAGGGTTAATTGTCAGCTAAATGACAATTAAATGTCCAAACTGAATTTGAAAATTTCAGTATTTGTCCAAATGTTTTTCTAGTTGTTAGACAGTGAGGTTTTTTTTAAAAAATATTTCAGATAGGTTTATGTGTATTTGAAATGAGCACACAATTAGCAATGAGCACAAGTGTGTCTGGGAGAAAAATTCCAAGGATTCTTGTAAAACTGATTTCATTCAATTTACGTTTAATTCAATATAATCCAATTCCTCTCCAGTTAGGTGCAGTTCATCCTGATCATATTCAGTTGTTACCTAGGATGCATTTAATCCAAAGTTATTCTCCCTATTCCTACTGCTAAGCCAAAAGAAAGAATAACTGAATAATATTTAAGCCTTTATATACCTTGTTGATTTCTTGAACATAAATGGTTTATGATTTGTGCTGAATAGAAAGTTATTAATCTTTGGCTCAAACCTGGCTCATCATAAAAGGACAATCTTTTTCCACTTTCCAGTTTATCCTACCACAGTGATATTCTCTAACATCCATGTATTGACTAGACCAAACTCAGTTTAGTTCCCAAGCCCAGACAAGCTCAGCCAACATAATCAGAATAAAGTCAACCCCCTTAAGGGTTCACAATTTCAACAGATCTGTTTTTCTTTAGGCAGGAAATAGGGCAATCTAAACATTACAAAACCCCAAATTTATTTCATATAACCTGAGCATCAGAATCTAAAGCTGGCCAAATTAGGGCCATTACTGTTTAAGGAAGCCACAAGATTGAATGTATGAATTTATGTTGTTGTTGTTGTTGTTGTTGTTGTTGTTGTTGTTGTTGTTGAAAATAGGAGGAGGAAGGAGTATTATGTATTGTACACATCTTGAATTATTTATAAAAATAATAAAGGTGAGGTAAAAACAAACAAACTTGTATGCTGTCTTTCTAGTCAAATTTCTTGATGTGCTTCTTAATAGATCAGGAACATCTAAGTTCGTTCATCGGCTCCATGACTGGTATCAGAATCTCTTATAAGATTTGAACAGCTCCCTTTCTTGAACATTTTAGCCAAGGAAGATATTCCTTAGATTCCAGAAGTTACTCAAGAAAAAAGAAGAATGAAATAGAATAGAATAGAATAGAATAGAATAGAATAGAATAGAATAGAATAGAATAGAATAGAATAGAATAGAATAGAATAGAATAGAATAGAATAGAATAGAATAGAATAGAATTCTTTATTGGCCAAGTGTGATTGGACACACAAGGAATTTGTCTTGGTGCAAATGCTCTCAGGGTACATTAAAGAAAAGGTACATTCATCAAGAGTCAAGAATCATCAGATACAACACTTAATAATAGTCATAGGGTACAATAATATCAGTTATTTCAACTGAAGTTGTAACCAACAGAGAACCTCAGCACTAGAAGCAAATCCATACTTCCAAGGGTATGTCAATGGTATAAAGTTCAACTTATGCCTTTCTTGCATTTTGTTATCAATGAAAAAAGGAACTGATCCACTTCATGAAAGTGAGTTCTAAATTCTGGCCAAGAATAGCCATTGGCCTCCAATATTCCTTGTGACGGTGGAAGACCCTCACCATTGCAACTCTTTCCAAATGCCAAGTTGGGTTTCAAAGTTGGCAGAAAAAGTTGCTTCACAGTGGATCTTTGCATGCAGAAAATCCCAGGTTTAATTCATAGACTCTCCAGATAAGGCTCTTGTTTGATTCCTGTAATTAACCTAAACAGAGAGCAGTGAGCTAGATGGACACAAGCCTGGTTGGGCCTGGTTCCTATTTTAAATCTTCTTCTTCTTCTTTTTTGGTAACAATTGTGGAATTTGTAAACTTGCGGAAATTGTAAATGTTATGAAAATGCTGGCATTGTCTCCAAATATCAAATAAGAAGCATCTAAGACAAATGGTAAGGTTTGCTTTTCCTGTGGGATGCTGTGTACTTGCATTTCATTACAATCGCTCCAGAAATTCCTGCAGGTGACTCCTTTCCTTTCCCATTTTTCCCAGCCTTGTTCTACTTCCCCCATGGTTCCCATCTGGATCCATAAAGACAAATAATGCGGCATTTTAGAAACAGTAGGTTGTTTTCATTTCTTAGGCTTGCAAGTCAGACAGTCAACTGAGGTAAAAGACAGCCGGTGGAGGGAGGGCAATCTCATGTGGGATTTTTAAACAGGTTACGTGTGTTTTTCTTGCCTGGGTTGGGATGAGCAGAAGAGAAAGTCTTCTTGCACCCCATTTAATTCTTAAAGAACTAAGGATTTGTAAACCTGAATATAGTCCGATGCTTTTACCTGCTGCAATCACATCCTCTGGTGGGGGACCAGTCACAGATCTAAGCTCAAATCTATCTTTCCCATCACCTACATCCATGCTTGCTACAAGATTTCAGTGTATGGTTATTTGCTTCAGGGATGAAATAGCCATCCAATGTGCCACACATAATCTTTCAATGCAATCTCAAACCACTATGGATTTGTCCTAGGTTTACATTGCATTTCTAGCGTTATGCCTCTTTGCCTTCTATAACATGCTGAATCATAAAAGTCTGACAATCATCTGCTTTCCTGTCTCCTATTATTAGTGGCTCTAACAAGTGATTCTCAAATGGTCTACAGCAGGGTCTGGGGAAGAAACCAAGGAAACTGCATTTTATATTGCTCTCGCTCTCTCTTTGGTGTGTGTGTGTGTGTGTGCTTTTTAGCCATTCTTGATCCTGCAATCCCATGGACAAGTCCATGCCTTTTTCTTGGCAACATTTTTTGAAAATGTTTTGCTATTGTCTTCTTCCTAGAGAGAGAGACTAACTGGCAAAAGTCACCAAGCTGACTTTGGTAGTTAAATAGGACCAGAACTCATAGTCTCTTGATTTCTAGCATGGCTCCTTTAACTACCCTTCATGTGGAACACAGATTCCAGGCATAGCCCATAAAAATTATCATAGCAAGATCAACAATCTCTACCTTGTAATTGGCTAACCATCTTACAGAACAAAGTTGTCTGTCTTTAGACAAGTTACTGCTAGCTTGGAGTCCCCAGACGTGAGAGAGAGAGAGAGAGAGAGAGAGGAGGGAGGGAGGGAGGGAGGGAGGGAGGGAGGGAGAGGGAGGGAGGGAGAGAGAGAGAGAGAGAGAGAGAGAGAGAGAGAGAGAGAGGGAGGGAGGGAGGGAGAGAGAGAGAGAGTGTTAGTTGAAGGACTCAATGAACTTGAATAGTAAAAAAAATATAAGTTTATCTTCACTAACCTCTAACTGAAATTTAATTTTTCACTCATTGATTATTGTAAGCATGAATGTATAGTCAAACTTCAACCATGTTCATTAACTTAGTACAGTATGATATTAAATGGTTATTAATTTAATGCATTAATTAATAATAAAACTATTATATTGATATCTTTTAATGTTTTGATAACTATTTGAGAGTAATTGGCTTCCTTTGTAATGCAATTGATATTGCAACACACACACACACACACACACACACACACACACACACACATTTAGGTTCTTTTTCTGAGAAAGGATACATAGGATTCACCATTCTCTCAAAAAAGTCCATGTTACAAAAAGATTAAAAACTCCTGCTCTAAATATGAAAAAAGTCATCTACTGTTCTCCATATGTATGCAGATCAAAGATATTTTTTAATCCTTATACAGATCCAGTTAAATACCAGTCATGTTTTGGATTAACTGGTGACCCCAAAGCAGATCACACTTATTTGTGGAAAAAGTTGAAACATTATTCCTTCACATCTTTCATGCTCGATTATCCTTGTGTTAGAATGATGGCTACTTTGTTTTGCTCATCTTTAGTCTAAAGGGCTCAAACAAATGCAACTTCTCTGTCTACTTCCATCAAGCTGGATATGGCTTTAGAGGTAAGACGGTGTTGATAGCATTATGTACAAGTCAAAACATCAGAGATTGCAGCAAACCTTAAAGATAGCAATTCTACTCCTGCCTACCTCTGTCCAGATGCTCTTAGTTTTTCCCTTAGGTGTGATCGTCAATAGTGGATCAAAACACTGGATAAAATAGAACAACGCCAGATGGATCTGACTTGGTTGAGTGTCTCAAGATTCCAGCAACAAGCAGAAAGAATTGCATTAGAGATTTCATACTGAAAGCCCTAGAGATATTTGACAAGTAGTCTGAATAGCTCCTGGGAGGCTGGTCTCTAATGCCAAAACTTTGGAGTCAGGTCCTATAAAACAAGTATAGAGTTGGCATCCCAAATCACAAATGAGTTTGTTTATTTTGGAGATGTCCTCATATATTTTTAGATGATTTTTCTGCAAGAAAAATTAATAAGGCTACCACTCTGGGAAGTTTATACCTTCCATCTTTGAATGATGTCATATATTGAAATCTACTAATAAGATAGAAGCCCCTCACATGCTGTGATAAAATACAAATTACAACTGTATTAGAAAGCAAAGACTTAAATGTAGGTAAAGGAAATGACTTGGCTGCAGATGATAGAACAATACGTGAGACTGCCACAGCAAAGATCACAGTTTAATTACCAACTTGCAAGATAACAAAAGAGCTTTTAAAAAAATACACTAGTTTTCTTTTATTGTTGTTCTTTTCCTCAGTTGTCTACCTTACTACTGAGCTTTTCCTGGTTTTCAAAAATCAGATCATTGAAGAACTGGAGAAATTTTGGAGCTTACTTTATATTATTTTTACTTTGAACCTGATCAATGCAATAACAAGTATTTTTGCAGTACTGGTTCATCTGAATTATTTGGAAGTGAGGTGAAATCTCCCTATCTGAAGTGACAACAAAAATGATGAAACAGTACACCAGTGAGCCATTGTTTAAAGGCAATGTGAAGTGAGTAGTTCAGGAAAAACTATAATATTAATTTAAGAAATATGATATTGTGATAGAAAGATACAAAACTGACAAGAACAATGCATGGAAATGCCTCCTAATTTTATTTTTTTAAAAAACAAATCCCTATTGTATTTTAACTGCAGTTCTTTCTGTGTCCTGGTTCCTTGGGATATGGATGAATGGATTCAACACAGATGTCACAGTCCAGACAAAGGTTGTTTTTTTGGGTTGAGAAAACAGAGGCAAGCTAGAAACTAATACTATCAGAGAACAAGATTATCTCAACAAGTTAGAACTGCCAAGGGGAAAAGGCCCTGTGCCCCCTAGGTTTTAAAAGAATGTTGATAACAGTAGAGAATATGTCTTCATGGGAGATAATGATGATGGCTAAAGGCCCTCGTACCCTCTACCTCCTCCTCCCCCCACCTAAAAAAAACCAGCCAGCAACTATGGAAATGTCATTCTGCTTGTTCTTATTTTCTTAAGAAAGCTCTTGTCCTTCCAAGAAGTCTCACTATTGCTGACTTTACCTCCTGGTTCCTTAGTGTATAGATGAAGGGATTCAGCATTGGTATCACCATTGCATACAAGAGAGAGATAAAAGTGCCTTTTTGGGCTGAGTACGATGAAGGAGGCTGGAAATAAAGGCAGCTGATAGTGCTGTAAAACAAGATGACCACAGCCAGATGTGAGCCACAGGTAGAAACCGCTTTGCATTTCCCAGCTGTTGAGGGGATTTTCATGATTGTGGAGAATATTAGTGCATAGGAGATAATGATAACAGCTAAAGGCCCCAGCAAATCCATCACCCCTTCCGTCTGTGCCAATAACTTTATGTGCCTTGTATTAGAACAGGAGAATTCCAGGAGAGGGTAGACATCACAGAAAAGATAAGGGATTTCCATAGAGGTGCAGAAAGAAAGGCGTGATATCAGAAGGGTATAGAGTAGAGAGTGGAGCCCGGAAACGATCCAGGATCCAGAAACCAAAAATAGGCAGCATTTGTGGCTCATCACAGTGACATAATGCAGTGGGTGACAGACAGCCACGTAGCGGTCATAAGCCATGCAGGCAAGGAGGAAGTTATCTGTGTTACCAGAGGTGAGAAAGAAATACATCTGGGTCAAGCACTCATCGAAGGCGATGGTCTGAGTCCGAGACATCAGATTTATCAGGATTTTGGGAATGGTAGTGGAAACAAAAATGATGTCAGCCAGGGAGAGATGGCTCAGGAAGAAGTACATAGGGGCCTGAAGGAGATGATTGTCTAAGTGGATAAGCAAGACAATGAGAAAATTCCCTAGGAGGGTCAGCAAATAAATGGACAGAAAAAGCAGGAAGAAAAGGTTCTGATATTCAGGTCTACTGGTGATCATCAAAAGGGTTATTTCTGAGTTGTCTGTTTGGTTCTGGTTTGCCATTTCACAGCTGAAAATGAATGAGAAAGAGATTAATATCTGATTTAACTATACATTTCCCTTTTATCTCTGGCGGGGGGCTATAGATGTACATGATAATTTTATTTCTAATGTGGGTCACAGCTTGGCTCTTTTTGTTTCTTTCCTTTGGTCTTATTTACTTTTGGGGTGATATGGCAGTATGCATACAGACACACCCATTTATAGAAACCTACAGCTACAGATTTTAAGCTAGTATATTCTTCCTTTTACACAATATGTCTCAACTGTCCACAAGTTTCCAAGCACGCCTATGAATATCACTACCTAATAACAGTGATTCACTGCATTATTAATTGACAATTTCAGCAAATAAATTAAGCACTCTCTGGGTTTTAGATGTCAGCAATAGCTTGACTTTTTTTTTAAGTTTTTTGGGAAAATGTTGATGATGCACCAGACTTTCTGCAAGACAACCAAGCAAAATTGTTGAAAAGCTTGATCTAAAATCAACACAACTGTTCTTTTGACAAATGTCATACACTGGGGTTAACAAATACTCCTTGGTTAACATTGATGGGACTCTGCATTGATCAGACCCACATCCTTGGACCAACATCAAATTCCTTCATTTGTATTGATCTATATGTCCCAAATGAATCTCTTTGGGCAACGGTTTCAGGTAGATTTATGCCAAATCCTTTCTAATATTCAATATATTTAATTTGAGAATGGTGTTTATGTTAGGATAAGAAATAACAAGGATCTCATTTGCATTGCAGATTGTGGAATGTGATCTGTAATTATTACCATACCAGTATCTGTCAAAGATGATTTATGCTGTAAAAGAGATGAAACAAATCTGCCTACACATTTTATGAACTTGTGAATCATATGTGCAACCATAATCACAACCAATTTTTCATCCCATCATTTCATTAAGTTGAACTTAAAGAACAATTTCTTAAGTTTACCATGTAGCTTCTTGGGTACTTTTCACTGGTCTAGAATTCTAATTTGGACCACGCTTCTCCCCAATAATTTCACATTCTGCAAGGTTTACGAGCTTTACAAAAATGATTGTAAACCTGAAATGTATATGATGTTTAGACCCATGGAAAAAAATCCTTTAATAAAGATAAATCTGCTTTTTTATTTCCCAGATCTCCTCACTTTTAGAGGCTGTACAGCTATAAAAGATAACCAGATAACCTGTGATACATTGGGACCCCATTTTAGAGATATTTCCTTACCAAGTTGAATGCCATCAACAATGGTAGAGTTTCCAATATATGTGAAAAAAATCTTTAACATTCACAGAGATATTCAGAAATGTTTCTGCCTTGAAAGCAGCCTATGTTGAACTGTATTGTATAGTCAATCATTAGCAATTGACCACAGGAAATGTTTTTTATGATATTTTGTATTAAGTGATAAAATACTTTATGATACATTTTATCATAAATATTTTATAAAATTTGCCAAAGTTTAATTCCATGGGAATCATGGGTCCTGGATTTTGGACATATTCATAGCCCATTTGAAGTTCTTGATTGGAAAAAAAATTGCCCTATGTTACTATCATAGCTTCTTTATGTTAAGCATTTCTTTCCATCATACAGAAAGCCACAACTACATTATAGTCAATCAAAGCTGCCTAATTTCAGTGATCACATAAATTATAACATGGGGCAGGGGGAATCTTTTTTTTTAAATCTCTTTCTTCACAGACTTACAACATTGGGGGTTCAATTTAAGGGCTGTAAAAATAAAGGAGTGATACTGGAGCCACAAATTTTTCTCCCCCTGGAGTCATCTTTATTGGAGCAAGTAAGTACTATTTGCATCTTATTTGGATCTCTTGGTTTTGGCCGTAAATTTTGTCTCTTCTGAACAATTTCTTGAGGGGTATTTTGAGAAATCATTCCTTCCTTATTTTTTGGTTTCAGAACAGAAGCTTCCTAACAGCCACTGTTTTTTTTTTTTTTTTACTTTCCACTGATCCATGGAAAATGAACAATGGTTTTGTTTTATTTGCATTTCCTGTGTGGCAGTGAATATTTTAAGGCCTGGAGATCATGTGGGTCTCTTACTTGAGTAAGGGGTTGGACTAGAAGACCTCCAAGGTGCCTTCTAACTCTATTATTCTTTTATTCAAGTTCTGTTTTAAGGGCTGATGGAATATCTGTAATCCAAATCATAAACTACTCCTTCAAATTTTCCCCTGGAGATTCATGGGAAATACTAATACTCTAGGTCTACCAACAATCTTATTCTTTTCGTATTAAAATTCATAAAATGAATTTCTTGTAGCTGATTAATCTGAGTCACATTTGACAGTATTCCAAATCCTTGAAACCGTCCAAATGGTTCCCTTTAAATCAGACCAGTTTTGTTTGATTCTGTATCTTTAGAACACTGGATAAAGTATCCTTAGGCTGAGACCAGACTGACTCTTTAATGAATTAAAAAAATATTCTTTACTGAAATTTATTTTATTAGAGCTGCTTTTTATTTATCATTGCCATCTCTCCTTCCAGCTGTAGGTTCTGTGACCATATTTTCCCCATTGTTGAAAAACTCAGTTAACAACCTTTCTGACCTTCTTGCAAGCATCCCATTCATAATATTAAATTTGAAGGTTAATATTGTGAGATAAAGATAACAAAAGTCAAATAATTTAAAGACTGTCTCAACAAAGTTCAACTCTCTTATTCTTTCCCTTTATTGTTGTGTTGTTGTTGTTGTCCTAACCTTGAATCATTCCTTGACTCCTGGTGACTGCCTGGATAATTCCACACAGTTTTAAAAGATTTTCAGAAGTGATTTGCTCTTGCCTGTTTTCTAGTGTTGAGAGATAGTAGCCCAAGATCACAAGGCTGGGTTCATGTCCAAGACAGACTCATCGGCTCACAATTTCTGGCCTGATGCCTTTTAACCATCACATCAAACTGTCTCTTTTAAGTATTCTCATGATTTCCAATCTACACTCACACTAATGCAAACAGCAGTGGGATGTAAAGGAAGGTAACAGCTATGTTAGTTGTATCACATAACTGATTTCAGAATGCTCCTTGTCTCCCACCTGAGTGACAAAACACAGCTTCCAAAATAGTTTTAGTTTTATATGTGGAACTTTGCTGCCCTCTTTTGTACCTGATCATCCTAAACAGAAAAGGTGAAAGATGGAAACCAAGCATTGTGTTATTTAAACAGCATCCTATGTTGCAGGGTCTGGGACTAAAGCTATCTGTTCATTACGTTACTTCCCCTCTCTTAGTTGAAGCAACAATTTGGAATCTAAAATCTTCTTGGCTTGCAAAGGAATTGATGGGTGGCTTCACCTTCTGGAGGCTTTCAAGAAGAGATTGGACTGTCATCTGTCAGAAATGGTGTAAGGTCTCCCGCTTGGGCAGGGGTTTGGACTAGATGACTTACAAGGTCCCTTCCAGCTCTGTTAATCTGTTAATCTAATCTGTTAATCCATCTAATTTTTAAAGTAAAAGAGCTCAGACTCACCTCATCAGAAGCTGCAAGTTCCACTTCTGAATCTATGGGTGAATGATCTGTTTTAATCTAGACTGAAAATGAACTGAGAAGATCTTGGTTTCTTTTTTTCTTTACATTCCATAGGAACCTATTATGGAGCTTTATGAAAAAGGAAAGGAACCCAAAGCAGATGGAATTGTAGTTTTAAAACCAATCAGATATTTTTTTTATGGTTCTTATCCTTTGTGGTCTGGCTGGAGATTACATTTAAATTCAATTGTTAGTTAATTTGTCTTCAAAAATCAACCATTCCGCAGTAGGGCTTGTGCATTACTGTGATTCCTTCTAGATTATAAATAACTTGATAATAAAACTGCAAAACATTTAATTGGTCCAGGGAATTGTCCACAGGAGTTTAGTCAATGGTGCATACAATCCTAAGGAGAGCTTATTAACTAAACAATTGTTGATTTGCCATAGGTTCAGCACTACCTATCTTCCACCCTTATCAATCATGCTCTGAACAGGTAATGCTAGCTACAGCCCTATCTTCTAAATATACTAAGAATTACAAAGGAAATCCCAAAGTAGAGGTGCATTTCAAGAGTTCTTTCAGTATTTCTGAAAAAAAATGTGTAGAATAAGGACTGACAATAGTGACCAATTTTCCAGATTTCTAATTGCAAATTACAGTACAGATTTCTATAAAAATTGTATCCTATTGGGTATTTTTTCAAGAGTATTCTCATCAATGACTATAATTTATGATTACATTTCAGGCAAAAAAAGAGGAAGCAAACATGCCTACTCTCTTTTGAAGCTTAGGGACTGAAGAATGAATCATAGAGATTTAAAGAAACCCAACATTCCTCTTCCTAGTTCGGTGGCCATCATACATTTTTTACTGTAGTGTTTGGAGCTTACGGCAGTTATAACCCAAACTATTCTTCTCCTGCTCTGGGCATCTTCTTAGACTGTTACATAGTAGAACTGGCCCTCACGAAGGCTGTGAGCATTCTGCTTATAAGGCTGTTGTTATTGTTTTGGACCATAAGATTACAACAAAAAGTTCTCTCTTCGGTATACATATAGACAACAGTAATATATTCCATGCAGAAGTACTGATTGTTTCAAATGGGCCAATAAATGCACTTATATTCTTGTTAAAACCAGATCTGATATGGGGCAAAGAAAAAAGAAAAATATGACCATCCCTTGCTTGAAATGGCAAATCCTTTTGGGCCTAATAGAAAAGAATTGGCACTTTGTACAATATATGTTGACAGCAGCAAGACTATTGTATGCACAAAAATGGAAGGACACTTTGAGTCCTATCACAGACGAATGGTTGCAGAAGCTGATGGAGTTGGCTGAAATGGCAAATTTGACTATTTTGATTAAAGAAAAGAATGTAAGTTTTTTTTGTTTCCAGATGGAGACCACTTCTGAACTTTGCACTTGAAGCGGAAAAGAATGAAACTTTGATTTTAGGTTCTACCAATTAGATAGATAGATTTTTATAGAAATGGCTAGTTTATATTATTATGAAAAAAACAAAAAGTTGTGATTTGATATTAATGCCTTATTCTACTGCAACAGAGAGAGTTGGAAGTCGATGTTTCTTTTTTTCCTACCTTTCCTCACTTCTCTTCCTCCTCTTCCTTCCCATTGTTCGCCTATTTACGTTTGTATTTTGTATCTTATTTTATCTTATAACCCAATAACAATGTTAAACGACAAAAAAGAAGTGGCAAATTTGTAGATGTAATTGTAGCAATCCCTCCAACACTACCCAGAGAATCGCTTCCTCTGATACCCGTTCTATTTCCTCCACTTTCCTCCACCGGAAGTTCTGGGGATGAGCAGAAGTGAACGTCCAGATAAGTAAGACATTCTATAGCTCATCAGCATCCCTGTATTTTCTATTTTAAAAATGGTCATTGTTCCATATTAGCAGGCTTGAAACCCTGCACTCCTATTGGTCCAGGCAAGCCAGATCGTGATTGGATGGCTTGAACGTTTCTGATTGGCTCATACAGGGTTTGCCGCGATTGGCAAAGGGCGGCAAACTCAAAGAGTTGTCATTGGCTGCCTAGCCGCGGCCAGCTCTATAAGAAGAGCTGCCGCGCGCTAGGGTTTTGTCTCAGAATCTAGCTGCTTAATAAAGAGCTGTTGTTCACTACTCAAGCCTCGTCTATTCATGGGACCCACCGACTGTACTTAACAGTCATGTCTTGTTTTAGAAAATCCATTGCTTTCTAATGCTTGAGATCCTGGTTCTTTCTTTATGGCCGTGTTGGGGAGCTCTGTTTGTCTTTAAGTACAGCTAGTCCCTGACTTACAGCCCTTTCATTTAATGGCTGTTCAAAGATACTTGTAAAAAGTGACTTTAAAACCTGCATATGGACTTATGACTGTCGCACCACATTCTCAAGTCACGTGAACACAATTTTGGTGCTTGGTTTTTATGACCAGTTGCAGTGTCCTGCAGTCATGTGATTGCAATTTGTGAGCCTTTTTTTTGATGATTTCCAGTAAAACTATGTTCATTGGGGAAGCCGGATTCACTTAATGTCCATGTGATCCTCTTGATGTCCAGGTTAACTTTCCTATAAATTGTCACCAAATTGGGTCTGCCTCTAATTATGAGTGGAAATTCTGGTCCCAATTGTGACTGGACCTGTAAGCAGAAAATAAGACTGCCATGAAACCGGTTGTTCCTGCTACCAATCACCCTATTGTGATTGTGCTTTTCCCAGTTACTGTGTTGTATTGATTTGTATTTAGCTATTTAAATGTATTAGCTGCTCAATTTTAAAGAAAGTCTGACTTCCTCCAAGGTAATGGGTGACAAAGCCTGAGAAAAGTTATACTCTTTGAAGTTGTCGTTAGATAGTGTTTGAGCAAGAGTGAAACAGCTAAATATTGAAACAGCTAAATATGAGTTAAATCTATACCAGGGCCAGGAATGTAAATGAAGGTAATGTAATTAGCACCAAAAAAATGTTGCCATCTTTGTGCCACAATTAAGACCAAGTGAGAAAGGGCAGGAGACTACGATGGCTAATTTCAAATGGAAACACTGACAATTTCCCATCTTCTTAGTTCTTACTTCTTCAACAGCTTTTTCTTGGCCTCTTCCAAGGATTTGATATAGTTCTGTCTTTCATCAGCAATGATGGTGCCCTTGCTTGCCCTGAAAGTCCTCTTGGCAACCTTTTCTCCCACTGTCTAGGTTAGCTTCTTCTACCTTTAAGTTCTGTGGTTTTGGCTTAAATGGTTCTCCAAATGGATAAGCAAGACGATGAGAACATTCCGCAGTTGGATCCACAGGTAGATAGACAGAAAAACCAGGAAGAGAAGAATCTGATGTTCAGATCTCCTGGAAATCATTAAAAGGCTTATTTCTGAGTTGTCTGATTGGTTCTGGTTGGCCATTTCACAGCTACAAAAAGGAAGAAAGCAGAAATGAAGATGGGATTGAGCTGGTGCTACATACATTTTGTCACTCGCAAGAACAGAGGAGAAGAGTGATACCTGAACAAGGTTCATTATTCTCAGCTAGATTTTTTTCAGTTTGGTCGTGTCAAGATGAAATTCAGTAAACAAGACATTTTTAAAATATGTTTTAATAAGTAATAAGTAAATATAGGGAGTCCTCAACTTATGATCACAATTGAGCCCCAAATCTCAGTTGCTAAGCAAGACATTTGTTAAGTGAGTTTTGCCCCATTTTACCACCTTTTTTTGCTATAGTTGTTAAGTGAATCACTGTAGTTGTTAAGTTACTATCAGTTGTTAAGTGAATCTGGCTTCCCCATTGACTTCGCTTGTCAGAAGGTCGTAAAAGGTGGTTACATGAGCCCAGGACACTGCAACTGTCACAAATATGAGTCAGTTGCCAAGCTTCCAAATATTGATCATGTGACTGTGGGATCCTACAGCGGTCTTAAGTGTGAAAAATGGTCATAAGTCACTTTTTTCAGTGGTGGTGTAACTTTGAACAGTCACTAAACAAACTATTGTAAATTGAGGACTACCAGTACAATAGTTAGTAAACATGATTAGCTTCTAATCAAGAGATACTGGATTCATCATATATATATATCTCCATCCAAATCCAAATCTGATGATAAAGACTTTTCATCATTTGGAGTACACAAATTATATCCATTACCCCCAATATGATCTTTGCAGCAAGATCTATATCTGCCAGTTATCCCTCATCCACTGAGATCTGGCTAAATTCAAGGCTAAATTCTTAGTTTTCTTAGTTATAGCAATAGCACTTAGACACTTCTATGCCGCTTTATAGTGCTTTACAGCCCTCTCTAAGCGGTTTACAGAGTCAGCCCATTGCCACCAACAATCTGGGTCCTCATTTTACCCACCTCGGAAGGATGGAAGGCTGAGTCAACCTTGAGCCTGGTGGGATTTGAACTGCCAAATTGCAGGCAGCCGATAGTCAGCAGAAATGGCCTGCAGTACAGCACTCTAACCATCAAGGCTCTTATGCAGGAATTTCCTTTCAATTCTTTCCAGTCTAATAACTACCTATAATATTATAGACTCTTAATTAGTTCACTGGCTCATCTCAGTCTGGTATCACAACCATTTGAGATGATGGGAAGTTACAAAAACCAATTGCTTCTGTGAATTAAGCAGCAAATTTGATTTTAGGAGGTACTTCTCTCAGTCTTGAGAGTTTTACCCTCTAATGAAATTGCATTTTCAGTAGAAATAAAAACTTAACCTTTTGTTTCTGTTAATTTTTGAAAGAAAAAAAAACACTAAATAATTTGGATCATAATTGAGAATTGTTCTCATATTGCTGGTTAGAGTTAACACTTAATCTGCAATCCTAATTGTTGGTGAAGGCACTTATTCTCTCCCTCAGGGCAATGTAGCACAAAGTAACTAGGGCTCACGGCTAAATGAATGGGAGGAACAGATGTGATAAGTCTATATGTTTGATCCTAAACTAGTTCAAGAATGACTCATCCTTCCATCCTTCCGAGGTCAGCAAAATGGCGGCTCAGATTGTTGGGGGCAATATGCTGACTCTGTAAACCACTTAGAGAGGGCTGTAAAGCACCATGCAGTGTTATATAAGACTACAGGCTATTATTATATCCTGAACTCTTAAACAAAATGATAAAGACTCGCCTTCATTCCACAAAACCTTCTTTTTAACTTTGAAATGTGTTTTGTGATTGTGTTTTGTGTTTTGTTATTCCATCTTGAAAACTGGCCCAAGGATGCTGGTTTCTTTTCTTTAGTACTAAAGATCCATATTGTTGCATTATTATCATACATAACGATAATAATTAATTTATTAAATCTCCCACTGAGCATAAAATGCCTCTTGCTTTTGAAACAAACTGGAAGCTTCCCCCATAATTGGAAACCCAATGCCGAGTCTAACTTAGAAGGATAATTGGTCATTGAGATTGAGCAGGTCTTTTGTTTCAGATAACTGGAGTAGCTCTTCATTCTGCCAGGGCTAAGAAAGGTTTCTCCAATTTTGCACCATTAGAACTTGTACAATCCAAATGTCTAAGATCAACCCCAAATTGTGGCTCTAATGACACCCTGCACCTATTGACAGGCTTTATGAGGGTAGAGTAGCGGGTAGAGTGGGATGGCCATACTCACCTATTGGCTCAGACTATCCTTTTTTTTCCTCTTAGCTTTGCCCCATTAACTATGAGTGATGGATTTTTTCAATCCACATGGAAACAGGCTTTGGCAACTAATATCTCAACCCTGAGCTTCTATCCAGATCTTCTATTCAGCACAGAATATGGCCAAAGCACTCATTAAACAGCATGTAGCAGACACCGAGGGACAATTGGATCTAGTCACAACCCCAAATTTATTGGCAGTGAACAGGTATTCTAGCTCTCCTGTGGCACATCCAAACACTTAAGGGGTTTTACTCATGCACACTGTCAGGCCTTCCCTCAACTGTCCTTGATGAGCAATACAGGGAAATTATTGACCCAGAGAAACAATGCCTCTGTGACTCTGGACACCTAGAAACAATACAACATGTCCCTCTCCAGTGCCTGTACTACATCCATATAAGTCTCATCTCACTTTTTGTTCTTTTTTACAACCCTGTAGCTTCTTAATTCAAGATAGGATCAGGGCAACTGGGTGGAGCTGAGCATTTACTAGCCAGATACCCTTCCTGATGCCTACTTGGAGCTTGCAGCATATGGTCATAGGCCATTTTGAATGGTACACAAATGTGATTATATCCCTATCTGTCTATCAATAACAGATTGGTCTGAATGCCAAGCTTCTGGAAATTCCCTAGCATTTTTGGATTTTGCTTGATGTTCACAGTTTCCCAGTTGAAACTTTGGTTCAATCAAACCATGTGTTATGAGATTAAGATCTTTTCATTGTGTCTTCTAGCTGCTGGTTGGTGTTCATGTTCATACATTCTGCTAATTTTCTGTCTGTCTATCCTATGTAGTGGCTGTTATACTTCCTACACTGAATACTGTAGATGGTCTTCTGTTTTTCCTTCTTGGGCTATTGGGACTTTCAGTTGTATGTGTGGAAATGCTGTACTTTCTAGATGCTACATTACAGTCTCTGCTGTGAGTCCTGAGAGTGGTAATCCCATAGTTGTTCTTCTGATTTCTTGGTATATTTGTCCATTAAACTAAAAGTATTTAGTGAGGGAGAGGCTGGTGAGGTCCATTATTCTGGTATTTTAATCTTAGTATATTTGGCTAGGTTGGGTATGTTTTGTAGTACTACTGCCATGGATTCTTCAGCTCGTTCCAGGTCTATGGACACGAAAAACACTGCATGAAACCATAATTTCATTTTCTTCTATTTTTAGGCCTTTGATTTTCTGGAGGCACTGAGCAGGAGAATTGATAGAATATTCATTTCTCTCTTTAAAATGTTCAAACTTTTTGTTAAGTGCAGACTTTTTGGAAGAAGATTAACCAATCATTCTAGAATTTGTCAATTTCTTTTCCACCAGACTGCAAGGTCTTTACAGCCTCACTACATACAACCCAGCAGAAAGAGTTTTGTCTACATATTTTGATGCATTATTGATTACTCCTTGAATGTACACTTTTTGCGTATTTTAAAATATTATAGATTTTAGAACAATTTTATTGGAAGTACATTTTCTGTGTATATGCTTTTATAAGAAAATAGTCCCATGCTTATTTTTCTTCACACGTATGTATTTGTGTTTGTTTGTGTGTGTGTGTGTGTGTGTGTGTGTGTGTGTGTGTTAGGAAGTGCACTCAATATTCTGAAGTCGGGGTCTATGATACATATGTATTCCAAGTCCTCCTATGCCTTCAGCATGTCCATCCCAAAACAGCATATTAAAATGCCATTCATCTCTATTTGAAAATTTGTCAAGACTTGTTGCTATTAACATACCAGGTAATGTTAAAACTCATAAATGAATTATCCTCTGAGTGGATTAATTTCATCTTTCATCTATCCTAAATAGATTTCATCTCAATTATATTTAGACCAGTTGCAGTCTTTCAGAACAGTTTCCTTGTGACTGTGATATTTCCAAAAATTATCAGAATGCTTCCTAAATTATTCTATAATTAAATATATTTTAAAAACTAATCACTACATTTTTTAAAAATAACACTGTAAATGTTTGTGACTCTGCTTATTTCAGATCTTGGAATTCAAGTAATCATCTCCATCAAATCTGTTTGTATGATTCATTTTATTGCATTATTTGCATTTTTTTTAGTTTTTCAAAAAGCCATCATTTGCGATGTTATTCTACTACTTGTAAATATGGTGAGTTCTACAATGTTCAGTTAGCTCAGTAGACATGTTTTACAGATGATTTTACTTTGCAAATAAAAGAACAGGAATGTTGTTATCATTTTTTTTTTTGTAAAGAGAAAGGTAACATTCTTAGAAAATTAATACCGATACCAGTTTTTACTAGTTTTGTAGAGTAACTCTGAGGAAATAGTTTTATGGGGTGATCTTTCAAGTTTCACACCACAGAAAAGTTACTGGAAATTTTACTTGTTAATAGCAAATTCATTTTTGATTGCTAAAACTTTAAATTGCAAGCATCACCACACCCTCAACACAATAGGGAAGCATCAGCAGCCCAAGTTTGGAGAAACATAAAAAGGATCTGTATCAGGGTGGGATTCTACCAGTTCGCACTTATTCACTAGAACTGGTTGTTAACATTCTAAGCAGTTCAGAGAACCGGTTGTTAAAAGAAATTACTGGCCTAATCCTGTAACAAAGGCAGGAAGGAAACATTCTGGTGTTGCTTCCAGAAACTGCCTCTCCGTTAACCCTTATTACATTCTTGGCAGGAGTAGACTTTCTGTCTCAGGAACCTCTCTGGAGATTTCCCCTCCTTTGCTGGTACTTTGCTTGTGTGGAGTGACTATTCAAAGTTACAATGGCACTGAAAAAAGTCACTTATGACCATTTTTCACACAACTGTTGCAGCATCCCCACAGTCATGAGAGGCCAGGCAAGGAGATGCATGCCTCGATGTGAGTGATATTGAGTTGGCCACACCCAGCCAATAACATGACCACCAACCCATGTCCACCCAGTCACATGACCACCAAGCCACGCCCACCAATAAGCCATGCCTACAGAACCGGTTGTTAAAGAATTTGAATCCCACCCCTGAAATGTATGGAATAGATGCATGTTCAACTGTCCACAGGAAGCTTGCTAACTGATGGATTGGGACTGAGGATGGAAAAACAGGAGAATGGAAACTGGCTGGGCAAGCTGGCTGGGATCCTGAACAGGGTAGTTCCTGTTTCCTGAACCAGATAGTTCCCATTTCCATCAATCTAGTAAATATTTGAATACTGAAGTAAGGAAAATCTTTGTTTAGATAGAATTCCCCGCACACACACAATTATGCAACTTGCAAACATGCTTACAGACCCTACCCACACCCACTGCATCTTGAGCCCAGATTATACCAAAGATTGGTGGGGATATGATAACAATTAGATATGCTCCATTATTGCAACCACTTATTTTTTTATCAATGAAGAATGGGAATCCATTTACCAGAGATGACACAGCCTGTCATGTAGCAGTGGTTTCAATTCATGCCTTCAAATTTCAAATTTAGTTCTCCACCTACCAATCCACTTTAACTCTCATAAAGTTCATCATGTACCATTAACTATAATCACCCAACAATCATCCCTTAGATTTTGTTCTCCTTATTGTTTCTATAGATTAAACAACAAATTTAACATTTTATGTGATTCCTGCAACAGGAGATTATCATTCTTAGTATAATAATATCCCAGGTACAAACTCAGATTGGGACATAGCTAGGATTCACTTTGCTGAGGTTTTCTCTCCCTCTCTCACAGAAATGCAGATTTTGAGGAACAGAGAAAGAACTGAAATAAGCCGGCAGTTTTTGTCCTTCCAATAAATCTTTTCAGAGCAGCTTTGATCTCCATGTTTCTAAGAGTGTAAATGAATGGATTGAGCATGGGAGTCACCATTGTGTACATGAGAGAAGAAATCATGTTCTGTTCTGGACTCCTGGAGTTTGGCTGCAGGTAGACCCAGCAGAGGGTGCCATAGAAAAGGGTCACCACACCCAAGTGAGAACCACATGTGGAAAAGCCTTTGTTCCCCGCTTGTGGATGGGACTCTTAAGAATGGTGCAGAAAATGCAGGCATAGGAGATCACGATGAGGATAAATGGGCCCAATACATCCACATAGCTCTCAATTAGAGAAATTGTTTCTATAACGCTTGTGTCTGAGCATGCCAGACGTAATAAAGGGAAGAACTCACAGAAGAACTGGGGATCTTCTTAGAAGAACAGAAAGAGAGGGGGAACATTATCAATGTATACAGCACTGAATTGAGGGATGCCAGAGCCAACAGATCGTCACAAGTAAGAGGGCAGCGCTTTGTGGCTCATCCGTGTGGCATAAAGCAGTGGGTGGCAGATGGCCATATAGCGGTCATAGGCCATCACAGCCAAAAGATAGTTGTCTGTGTTGGCAAAAGTCATGTAGAAATGCATTTGCATCAAACAACCACTATAGGAAATAGTCCTGACCTGGAAGAGAAGGTTTTGCAGCATCTTGGGGACAGTCACAGAGGCAAAGCCCACATCTGCCAAAGAAAGATGCTTGAGGAAGAAATACATGGGGGTCTGCAGAAGGTGAACATCCGAGGAAATCAGCAGAACAATCAGTAAATTTCCCAGGACTGTCAGGAGATACATGGATAGGAAGAGCAAGCCCAGAAGGTGTTGATGCTCTGACTGGAAGGAGAAATCCATAAGAATGAAATCTGATGAATCCGTGTGGTTCTGTTTTTGCCATAACTCAACTATGGAAAAGAATTTAAAAAAAAGATACAGAGATATGCAGCAGTTCACTCAGAAGAATCCCACGTTGAATGTGACCAAAGGTAGAAACAGAGAAAAGAAGCAAGACAAGCCATAATATGTGTGCTGGACTCCTCCTGCCTCATTTCAATAGGTAAGGTAAAGGGTTTTGAGACAAAGAGTGAATCAGGCACACCTGAAGGCACCCACCTTGCCAAAACAAAGCAAATTTGAATTTGATTGGTCCTTAGAAAATTGCTTCAGATTTTTTCTGAAGACTGCAGGAGGCAGGGTTTTTTTTCACTCTAGAATAAACATTAAAAATGTAGATGACATCAAAGCGAGTTTTATATGTTCTGCTTTGAGGTATATGATGAAAGACAGATGGGTCCGAAAAGCCCTAAAGAAAGCAATTGAAAGATGACTTTGTTTCTGTAAACGTTGGAAGCCACATTACAGGAGTATGCTCTAAAAGCATTTGTTCTTGTTGCTGACACCTAGTTAAATTACTGAATAACTTCATGTGGATCTGACAGCTTCATTTACCTAATAACAGTGATTCACTGCATTATTGATTGACAATTTCAGCAAATAAATTAAGCACTCTCTGGTTTTAGATGTCAGCAATAGCTTGACTTTTTTTTTTAAGTTTTTGGAAAATGTTGATGATGCACCAGACTTTCTGCAAGACAACCAAGCAAAATTGTTGAAAAGCTTGATCTAAAATCAACACAACTGTTCTTTTGACAAATGTCATACACTGGGGTTAACAAATACTCCTTGGTTAACATTGATGGGACTCCGCATTGATCAGACCCACATCCTTGGACCAACATCAAATTCCTTCATTTGTATTGATCTATATGTCCCAAATGAATCTCTTTGGGCAACAGTTTTCAGGTAGATTTATGCCAAATCCTTTCTAATATTCAATATATTTAATTTGAGAATGGTGTTTATGTTAGGATAAGAAATAACAAGGATCTCATTTGCATTGCAGATTGTGGAATGTGATCTGTAATTATTACCATACCAGTATCTGTCAAAGATGATTTATGCTGTAAAAGAGATGAAACAAATCTGCCTACACATTTTATGAACTTCCATGAATCATATGTGCAACCATAATCACAACCAATTTTTCATCCCATCATTTCATTAAGTTGAACTTAAAGAACAATTTCTTAAGTTTACCATGTAGCTTCTTGGGTACTTTTCACTGGTCTAGAATTCTAATTTGGACCACGCTTCTCCCA